>NC_132880.1:42812841-43067841 GCF_030463535.1 Salminus brasiliensis | reverse complement strand
CAGCCTACAGTTCCCTTGTACGTGGCTTATAACTTAAGTGTTGGTGCCTCTGAACTCAACACATGTAGGTTTTTTGGGTGTTTTTTTATTTATTTATTTATTTAAAAAAAAATTTTTATAAAGGTTCAGCTTGGGCAGGTTGCAGGTTTGCCAGGCTTTGTCAAAATGGGCAGCATTGCCAGCTTTGTTTAAAAATAAAAAATAAAAAAAAATAAAATCTGCCAATCAGAAGCTCAAAGTAGCCCACATTGTGTGTCCAAACATGAATGCTTAAAGTATAGCTTAAAAACCCACTATTGATTATATTTTAAATAAACTCTGTAGAAAATACATCTCATAAATCTTCTATCTGCTCATATTGCTCATAAATGCTCCCACCGACCTCTTTTAAGCCCATTTAGGCCCATTTTTAGAACAGCCAGGGCAGGGCTTTAGGCTGGTTATCAGTGACCTTCGATAAAATTTGCTGCTCTGTCCCTTCCATCACTGTACACACCTGTCTGTCCTTAGGTTGCCGTTATTCAACACCAGAAGCAATACACACTGTCTGCAGGCAAACCCTTAAACATTTTTGGCACTGAGATCCGTTTAGATGTTGAAAAGGACGCTCCTGAATTTAACACTACCACTCATTTAGAAACTGCCTCGATTTGGCAGAAAGAAAGCACACAATGACAACAGCGCAGTGTTTCTGGTTGCCATAGCGACCCTGCAGCTTAACATCCTGCAGTTTGATTCAGTTTCACTATCGCTGTTGTTTTCAGACTGTTATTGCAGTTTCACTTCCCCGGCAGGTCTCAGGCTTTGAGAAGACTGCGGTGGCATTCTTGAGCTTTGGGGACGAGTGACCCAGAGTCACCTGCAGTTGGTACCGCATTTCCAAACCTTCTGAATTTTACATTTTTTGTCATTTTTTTTTTTTTGGGGGGTGGGGGGGAGTTTAAACCATATCAAGCATTTTTTGACCAAACCAAAGATGCAACCATATGCCATTTCATATATGACCTGCAGTATAACTGATGTCAAACAGGCTGCCTTGGAATTTGGCTGATGTTGAATTAGCAGCATTTTGTGCAAAGTGACCTGCAATAAACATGTAAGTCCATGTAAGAGAGGAACGATTATGACTGATAATAAAGAGCCTATTTCTCCATTAAGTTCATTGTAAGTCCTGGTTTTGTTAGCCAATCTCTTCAGCGCTGCCCGGACCTTTCAGGTTGACCTTCCTTATCTAGCTTTTTGTGCCACGGCCACCAAATGGTAAGCGCCTCCACGTATTTCGGTTTAGGGAATGGTTTGCATCTTGCAGGAGCTGATCCTTCCACAGTCGCCGAGCCTCTTGTATTCCTAACGGGCAGGTTTTGAATGAGGCTATGGAAAGCCTTTCCTAGATCTGCTTGCTGTCGCCTTTTTTAAAAGCCTCTTTGCATATCTGCAGATAATGCGATTCGCCGTAGTTGAGGAGTAAGGTATATAAAAAGCTCTTGTAGCTTGTACATTATGCACCACCCTCAGCTGCCTGCCTCAGCAACATTTTAAGCGTTGCTTACAGGCTTCCGGCGGCTCCTTGTACGCCTGCCGTCTCCTGTCTGCGCTGTGATTGACGGGGCCTACGTCTCCTTATCATAACTTTTCCGGTGATTTGTGTTCCGTCACTCAGCCCGCTCGTCGCAGGTGTCAGCAGTCATGGATTCAGGTCCGGGATCAGCCGTGGCCTCAGAATGCAGATAGCGAAAGACAAGACAAGACAAGCAAGCGATGGGGGGAAAGTACGGGCTCTAAACGTCCCTGGGATCGTTCCTGTTAAATTAAGTGCGCTAATACAAATGGAGTCGTCTGGAGCGCGAATAGCGCGATTCGCCCCTCTCGCAGAATGTGATCCATACAGGAGAAAGAACAGCGAGAGAACAGGAAGCACTTCATCTTAATCAAGCTGGCATTCTCTTCCATTACATTATGGTAATTTCTGCCATTGCTTATCCGGCTGGCAGAGTGCCGCTGTTTGATTGCTGATGGCGGAATATTGAAGCCTCTCGGCACGACCTCCATTGGTGTGGGTTTAGCTTTAAATCAGCCGCCGGGAGCCTCCGGCCCACCCTGCGAGGCAATTACTGCAATTGTGAGAAGGACCAGATCACGATCGGGCTAATATCGCTACTGTCTGAAGTGGCCTCTTGGCTCCCTGGCATTGTTGCGCAAGAGCATGCCATGCCAGGGCAGAGTGGATGCCTCAGGTTGGGTTGAACCTCGGGAAAGGTAATCGGCGGAAAAGAGAGGGTGTCTTCTAGCGCATCACATTCTGTTGAGTCCACGCACCTTGGGAACAGCGCGAGTCTCTGTCTCTGCCTTCGGAGGAAAGAAAGGAACTTAATTATGAGGTGTGCTGTAAGCCGGGAGCGTGTACACGATGACCTGCAGAACTTCATTATGGTAGGCACAAGAGGATTGCTGGAGTTCAACACCCTGTCCTCTAATGACATTGTCAAGCACCAAACCTGTTCTGTCCTGCTTGCTCTCTCTCTCACTCGCTCTCTCTCTCTTTTTCTTTTAAACGCCCCCTCTTCAGCAGGGCCGGTGTGGAGGCTGGCTCCCCCGAATGCAATTATGTGGCAGAAAGAGCCTGGGAGCCGCTGGAGAAAGCCTGAATGGCGGGATGAAATTGTCAAGCGCAGGGGTTGAAGGAGGCTGTTGGCGGCTGTAATTTAGCACATGACTGAATCGCACGTGGGGCTGATTGTAGGCGTTCCAGGCCGCTGGCCCCCCAGAGCCACGCACTTGCTGGGTTTCCGCGCGACCTCAGAGGACGTGGCTGAAAACTTTTTGACCCAGGCCACGTACGGCTGGACCGGAGGGGGGGGGGGTCGGACAGCTGCCCGGGATGCCGAGCAGCAGTCCAGTCCGTTTGTCCAATTATTTCGTCAGTGGAAACGCGGGAGTCAGCAGAAACGTGGGAAGAGGGGATCTGCACTCACAAATAAACAGGCAGTGAGGGACCAGGTGGATGGAGTAGCAGTGTAGCTTGAGGTTTAGCACCGTCCCAAGCCCGGCACTTGCTATCCCTGTCCACAAAAAGCAGAACCCTGCCAAGGCAAACAGCTTTGCTTGGGTACTCTTTCTCTTCTGTGCTCTTTTATATCATGTAGCTCTTTTGACCAGGGCCTCAAGAAGCGCCATCTGCATGTCATCTGTGTGCAAATTGGTCTCGCCTCAGACACCTTGGGAGGTGGCCAACGTCAGGGTGCCAAATCGATCCCGATAGCTGCGCTCGCTCTCAGAATGTGCCATTAAAGACCTTTTGCTATGAGGTAATACTTCTTTACCTCACTCATTAAAAATTCTCACCCCAACAAATGGAGAGCGAAGGAGAGCCCTTCTTTCTTCCAACTCTTTGGCCGAATCGATCATTGTCTGGCAGCTCAAGAAATGCGGAGGACCGGCATTAGCCTGGCAATTTTTCTATAGAGCCGTGGGGAAGTGGCTGTGTAATTACACACTGCCTTCATTAGCGGCTCATGCCGGGGGGGCTTTAATGAAAGGAAACGAAGGGCCTGGGCAGGCAGGCTACTCGGCGAGCGAGTACAGTGCCCTAGCACAGCGGCATCCATCACGGCTCCGAAGCACATTTTCCGTGCCAAGCCACTGCCATTGTGCCCTCCTACCGGATCGCAGCACAAAAGCTGTCTGGCCGCGGGGAAAGAATAAAAGCCCGCAGCGAAGGCCTTTCTTAGCCTCTGCGCACTTTATTTGCTGCATTGTGCTGTGAAGAACTCTTGGCGGTCTCTTGCCTTGCTTGTGTGTGGGGGGTGGGGGGGTAGTGTGGGAGGGCAGGAAAGTCTTTTTTTTTTTTTTTCTTTGTATCCCCCCTCGTTCGTTTGACTACATGCTTGTTAATCCGAACATTCTCAGAGTAGATGCTGTGATTCTGAAAAAGCTGACCTGTCCATCACTCTGCTGGAAAATCCATCCCCTCTGAGGGGAAAAGGAAATCTCTCTGGCGCAGCCGCAGGCATGTGCAACCGAAGGCGGCTCTGGAATTCCCACCGCTGCCTGTCCCCAGGTCATAGCATGCTCTGTTTCACAGTTCAGTGTTCAGAACTTGCTTAGTCTTAGTCCTGCTTAGTCTGAGGGAATCTGTGGTTTGTGGTCAGGTGGATCTCCTATCTCTTTGACACATGATGATGCTTCGATTAGGTCACCTCAGCTGTTCCTTACCTTTTAGGCTTGTTGGAGACCTCTTTGCTTATCTTAGGGTCTGCTCTTGGGCTGAACTTTGTAGAATGGTCTGGCCTGACCATGTTGGCAGCTGTTTGACTTGTAAATGATTTGGTGGACAGAGGAGCTTCTGCTTTCTGATTTCGAATTCTTTCTGAAGGCCTCAGAGAGCTCTATGGGTCTGGCCATGGTGGTCTGAGCTTCACCACTTTACTTTTTCAACAATCAAGAGGTTTAAATAAGACCGGCTCCTCCAGAATCCTCTCTAACCATGTTCTGATCATCTGCAGCTGATTCCTAAACTTTTTAAGTCGTAATAAATGTGGGAGGTGCCATAACTTGAATCTTGCATTATTATTACGTTTCTTTTATTTGGGAGTGTCACAAAAGTTATTTCTCAGTGGAACATGAAAACAGACCATAATATCTGACCTTTTATAAAACTATCAACATTTAAACGCTCCGTTTTACCAGCGGGAGAACCGCATCACCTTTCTGTGTTTTTAAACCAGCACTGAAGAGCACATTCAGAACAGAGTGGAGACTAACGCTAATGCTAACACACACACTGAGAGTAAGCTAGTTAACGGAGTCAGTTTTAGTTAGACCTAACACACCGTCAGATTACACGTTCATTAAGCTTGTAAGGTGTTTTTATTGCTGATGTCCCTTGTCCCCCGTTACCTTGCTTGATCTGGGAGCTGATTGGTCAGGGAGGAGACTGGATTAAATGATGATAAACACACATCATTTTAAGAAAAGTCTCTCCTAAACTAAAACAGTCAGTCCAGAATGTCTGATCATAGAAACTGATGATAAAAGATAAAGGAATTTTACTGAACAGCAGCTCCTCTGTTGTAAACTGTGTGACCCAAAGATCGGATCGGTACCGGCTGACACTCCACATACACACATCCCTACTTTTAATTACAAATGTTTACATATAAAGACACAGGTTTTCATGGGGTCTCCCGTTTTCTTTCCACATGGCTAAACGCAGGCTAATCGGACCTCTCCCTTCTATTTAAGCTTGCTGGGTTGGTGCAGGGTAATCAGTGCAGAGCTCCTGCGGCTTTACGCTCTGTTTCACCAGTGTTTCTGCTGACTCCTGCCGGTGTGGAAGCGCTGGATCACTTTAGCAGAGATTGCAGAATTAGTTTAACAGTGTCAATATTAGTGGTTGAATAGGAATGAATGTAAATAACATGTAGCGATAGCTAATTGATCGAAACTGTGCAGTCGTGTGCTGAGCTAGCTGAGCGCTGCACCTTTAATAAAGGGAAAACCGAGCTCGAGGTCTTCCAGTGATCCAGAGAACTGGCTCACTCCAGCTCGGTCGAGTTTCTCATGCAGCGCTCCACAAACCTCATGCAGATTAAAGGGAATTTCGTCTTGGTGTTTTGAAGCGAACTGATCTTACGGAAGTGATTTGTTTGTCTTGTATGCTTCTTCTTGCTTCTTTCAAACAGCTGTTTGAAACCGTGTTCCTCCGCCCTGAAGAGCCAGATCTATTAACGTTGGTGATTAGCAATGCCGCAGAGACGGGGAGTTGTTTTTAGACTCGTCAGTCACTTTTATCTGACACAATCACTTCTTATCTGAATCCCAGTCAGAGCAAAACAGCACATTGCTGCACTGAAGTCTGACCAAAGGAACGTCCTTCGCATTTCCCCTGTAAAACATTTGCTTGAGCGGTTGCTTGAAGCACAGAAGGAAATGAAAGCTGATACCACTGACATGGTGACTGACAGTGATCTGATGTGAGAGTTGTTGCACTGTCTGATCCTCCCCTCTCTCTCATGCTCTGCAAAGTTCTCCAGACATCTGCACAATATGGACAAAAGTGTTGGGACGCCTACACCTGCAGCTTTTATGGCATCCAATTCGAACTGCGTAGGCCTTAATATGGAGTTGGTCCCCCTTTGCAGCTCTAGCAGCAGCAGCAGGTTTGGAGCTCTGCAGTTATTGAGTCAGTTGGAGACTCACTTTTCTGCACTCTGCTCTGAGCTCAGCACTCAGCCCTGACCCCGTTCTGTAACTTTACATGGTCTGACACGTAACGCCTGAGCTGCTCTCTGTGCTTCCTCCTAAACGCTTCCACTGTACAATAATACCACTCACAGCTGATGGTGGAAGAAATTTCACCAGCTGACTCATTGCGGTGGCAATGCGACTGATTAAAACACCTCAATTTAATGATTACAATGTGTCCCAATACTTTTGTCCAAATGATGCACCTCCCTCTCTCTTTCTCTCTCACCGCGGGGAGGCTTTTGGGTTTGTAATTAAACCAAAGCAAATGCTGGAGCCCCGAGGTGAGAAAGCGATCTCCTCCTCTGTGAAATACAGTCAGTCAAGGGTCACTGCAGTCGTTTAGAGGTCCTCTCTACACCCTCCGGCCAAGAAGTTCTGAGCAGAGCTCTCCAGCTCGCTGTCATGTACTTTTGGCTAGTGTCTGATTAGTGTCTAATACAGTATCTGGCCAAGTGGTTAGTCAGCTCTTTGTTTGCACACTGGGCTCTGTGCCAGGGGAGCTTTTGGGAACCATTTGAAAACCAGTTGGTGAAATGCTTATCAGCTCTGTTCACTGATTGCCCTTCAGAGAGCCGAGGAGTGTAGTGCTCTCCTCTCTGGCAGGAGCTATGCTGCATTAACTGCGCTGATGCATTAGCTCGTCCCGGTCACTTGCTCAAAAGCTCGGCTTCGACAGCAGCCGTGAGTAGTTGAAGTATCGGGCCTGCATACTGCAGAAATTTCTAATGAGGGGTTCGTTTTACTTCTGTTCTAATTCAGGAGGCAGTAATGGACTGGGCTTAAAAATGAGGGAATGTGTATTGATATTGGGCCAGAAAATACTCTCGATCAGACTCTTGAGATTGGATTATCTAATCGAACCCTGTAGTCTAATCCAGTCTGTACCAGCACACACTGGACTGTAGGGGTCTAAAGTTAAATCAGGTGAGCTGACGATGGAATTTAACATCTACACTGTGCTGACTGGGGGCGTCCCGGACAGGAGGAGGAGGAGGAGGAGGAGGAGGAGGAGGAGGAGGAGGAGGAGTGTGGTCATGTGATGGGGGAGGGGGGGATTTGTAGGAGGTGGGTGATTGGCAATCCAAATGGGTAACAAATCTCAATTAAAACTTAAATAAATAAATGAGGAGAAATTGAAATTGGGACAATTCAGGACGGCCAATGAGATCAGAAGTCATTAACATATCTTATTCTTAAAGATAACGTGATAAAAATCCTGTTTAATTGGAAGGGATAAAGAACACGTGGGTCCTTGACCCTGACTGTCAACAGTTTGATAGAGCAGCTTAAAGTATTTGGACGTTTTGCTTAAGGCAAGCAAAATACTGACGTCCATTTCAGCCTGTTTTAACCCTGACCCTCGTACCTGCATCCATTACATAGACCCTAAAATAGAACCCTGTGGAATGCCACATAATATGCTAATGCTCCGACCCAGTATGCTAGTTTCTGCATTAATAACAGGATTAATAACTGAATAACAAACCCAGGGTTCTTTGCAGAAACTCTGTAAATGACCATGCTGACCAGTCCTTTTTTTTGTAATGGTGATAAAATCTGGCACACCATTACATTGTGAGCTCAAGTACCAGACCAAAGCTTGTGCTGAAGAGGCTTTAATGCCCTCCTACAATTCTTCAGTTGCCTCCGCTCTTTGACCAGCTAGTTGACAAACAGTTGAAAAAGCTCAGCTCAGCAATCTCCCTCATGAAAAGGGCACAGAAAGAGCACAGGGGGCTATCGAGCGGCATTATGACAGAGTTTGGCAGACTGCTCCTCTAAATACATATTCAGACCAAGTTTGCCCAATCAATAAACTCTTCAGCAGCAGAGCTGTGGGTTACAGGCAGAAGCCAGGGTGCTGGCGCTGTACTTCTGTCCCCCAGCGCGGCAGCCGGGGCCTCTTGGTTTTGAGTGATAATGAGTGTTCTAGTGGGGCCTGGAGAGAGTAAAAAGGCCAAGCACCAGTAGAGGTCCTGGTCGATTAAAAGCCAGTGTAGCTGCTGGTGGTATAATGCTAAACATCATCAAAATGTCTGGGACCAGCTAATCTTGCAAGCCCCAAACACTCTTCACTAGCAGTATAACGGGTCATGGATAATTTGCCCCTCCCCTCGTTGTCTCACATCTATCTTCTTTTTACATTTACGGCATTTAGCAGATGCTCTTATCCAGGGCGACTTACAAAGGTGCTTTGCTATTTACCCAAGAAAGACCATAGCTAGTTAGAATAGACTAATAGTTCAAAGATACCTCTAATCTTAGACATTACTAAACACAAGCCAATAAGGTGACCATAGTACTCAGCTATTCGTCCAAGTATTCTCTGAAGAGGTGGGTCTTCACTGATTCTTCTTTTTCAATTCAATTTTATTTATCTGGGCAAATATTTTCACAAAGCAGCTTTACAGAGATCCGGGTCTGAGCCTCTTTTGAGCAAGCTAGTGGCAACACTGGCAAGGAAAAACCCCATCTGGAGTTTAGGCCGTAAGTTTGGAGATCTGTCACACCACTGCTTTTTACTATCGGCCTATGGTCTGGTAGCCATCTCCGTTTAGTGTGATCATCTACCTTCTAAGTGACTATCTGATCACCATTCCTTCCTTTTGCATGACAATCTCAGTAGTTGCGGCCGTCTTGGCATCCGTTACATCGGACGCTGATCGTCAGCGCCTCAGGCTATGTTTTATCAGACCATACTGTGTAGGTACTAGGTAGTGATGTGCACCGTTTACTGACTAGAGAGTGGGAGAGAGATCTAGCCATTCACTTACAACAGCACAGCCCAGTTAACTAGCTGGCTGCATTTGCTGTTGCGTAGTGCAATCCTTTGAGTCATCAGATCAACTAGAAAAGTGATTTCCTGAAGGAACCGCAGCATGGCTGCACAGCTTAAGCCTTGTGGTCAATGTGGTGAAACATGGTGATTGCTATGTTGCTATGGTATTCCTGGTGTTTTCAGAGGTGGTGTTGCTGGGGGATTGCTAAGTGTTTGATCTCACATGGGCTGTGTATATTGGTTGCTATGCAGTTGCTATGGTGTTGCTAAGTGGTTGTTGAATCAAGCTGAACAATCTGGGGTTGGAACGGTGTCCATCCCATACTGACCACTGCAGGAAGAGTTACGCAGCAAAAGTCCAGCAGAAGAATGGGGGGGTGGGGGAATGCTGTATAATGAATGAATTATCGTAAATAATAATACCATTCAATGGTATTCATTCAATCAATAATACCATTATAATCATAATGCCATAATTATAAATACTCAATTAAATACATAGTCCTCCTATATAGGTAACATGCCTGGGGAAAGAATTTGGTGTGTGAGGAATGTTTAAATTCCCAAGTGTGTGTGTGTGTGTGTGTGTGTGTGTGTGTGTGTGTGTGTGTGTGTGTGTGTGTGTGGCCGGATTCGATTGAAGCAGGACTGTTGGAAGCCGGCCTAATCCCGCCTCCCCTTCCCTCCATCCACTTTTTTTTTTTTTTTTTTTTTTTTCCTCCCCCATTTCTTCCTATTCCCTTGCCGTCGCTCTCTCTTCTTTCCCTCTGTTCCTCCCTCTCCCCCGCCCTCCTCTGCCTGTGCCTGTGAAGATGGAGGAAATCCAGGCGCTTTGTTGTACTTTGCGCTGATTCTCTGATCAGGTGGCTTGCAGACTCTGTGGGAAATTCCCAGCCGTCCGGTCCTTCCTGCTAGATGTGCTGCTGCTGTACAGCAGCCCCACACATCAACCAGAACAGCAAAGGACTCCAGCAGTATGGGCCGTCACTCTGCACTAGTGACTTGGCATTGAGCTGCCTCCTGCATGAGTGATGCGCTCAAGCACCTGTGGCTTCCCTAAAAAAAAAAGCGGCCTGAAAAAGGCTGCAGGTAAACACCTGGTTGTTGCAATAATCAAGGGTGTGTAAACAGGTGGCGACTCGGTGGGACTTCCTCTCTCATAAGGGGGAACTTGGGCAGTTCGGGCTGATTTTTAGGCCGCCTTAGACGAGTCTTTAAGGCTTTTGCAGTGTGAGCTGTGAGCCTGTGGTATTTTTTGGGCCTTGGCTGCCATCACTAAACGTTCTGAGTTACAGACATCTGAGGAGTGTTTTGTTTCGTTTGAGATGGGTTGAATTTAGTCTTGCAGGCCAGACCTCTGACTGCCGTCTGAGAGAGTGGTGGGTTGTAAGAGTGCAGGTGTAACTTTACCATATGGTGAATATATTAAAGTGTGTGTGTGTGTGTGTGTGTGTGTGTACACATCTGTGAGAATGAGATTTAAAGAAATCTGTCAGGGTCTCTCTTCTTTCTGTGTGTATCTGCATCTCATAGCAATATTGGCAGTATTGGGCTTTCAACGATTTTTTCTTTTGAGATAATCCTTCCCACTGTGGGGAAATTCTCGGTGTCACAACAGCAAATGGATAGCAAGACACTCAAAACGTAGATAAATTGCCATTATATACACAATATAAATAATGTAATTAAAAAGCAATAACAATATTATTTACAGATTATTTACAGGTAATTGAAAATGACCCTTAGTTGCACATGTGGGGGGGGTGTATTGCACATTGTGTTTTTACATTGACCTCTGAAAGTGTGACGACATACATCATTAACAAAATTTTAAAGCATTCCTGTTTTTGGCAAAACTCCGGTTTGATCTGACCACTGAGTTCATGTAAATTTGAACTTTCCTGGAACAGACCGGACTTCTTAAGCACAGTCCACATGTTTCCTATAGGCTTGAGGTCAGGACTTTGGGAAGGCCATTCCAAAAGCTTAGTGCTGGCCTGCTTTATCCATCCATCGATGTGCATGTGGGGTCATTGTCCTGTTGGAACACCCCATTGTGTGAGCGTTTCAACCGTCTAGCTGATGATTTGAGGTTTATGCTGAAGACTGTTGAGAAGTTTGTTAGTCCTCCTCCTTCATTATTCTATCTACTTTGTGCCATGAACCAGTTCGACTAGCAGCAAAGTAGCTTCAGACTCCGTCCACAGACATTTGGACACGCACTGACTGAAAAACATGTACATTTACATTTACGGCATTTAGCTGACGCTCTTATCCAGAGCGACTTACAAGGTTAGTCGTATTACAGAAGTTGGTCAGTGTAGTGTTAGGAGTCTGGCCCAAGGACTCTTATTGGTGTAGCGCAGCATAGTCACTCAGACCTGGAATCGAACCCACATGGTGTGGTAGCTCAGTGGCAGGTAGTGGTGTTATCTGTTGCGCCGCACCAACCACCATGTAATATGTTTATCTACAGTGGCATCACTGTATCAAAGAGGATGGATTTTATTTGGGTTACATGAGGACAGTCAGTTCTTGGGGTGTTAAAAGCAGGAAAAATGGGCACACATCTGGATCAGTGCCAAATTGTGATGGTTAGACCAGTGGGTCGGAGCATCTCCAAAATACATCAGGCAGATCTTGTGGAGTTTTTGGTCTGCAGTGGTCAGTATCTAGCCAATGTAGTTTAAGAGGGCTCTCAAGAAGGCTAATTGATGCGATCCATGGAGGCCCCACCTCACAACTTGCAGGTCTCAAAGGATCCGCTGCTCACTTGGTGTCTTGGTGTCGGATAGCACAGGATGCCTTCAGCGGTTTGAGGAGTCCATGCCTCGAGTGGTCAGATCTGTTGTGGCGGCACAAGGGGGACTTACTCTGTCTACTGCAAGTGGTGCTAAAACAAGGGATGTCTTTTGAATGTAGTGGGAATCGGCTATTTTATTCAGCAGTGTGGACGTTCTCAGAAGGTAAATAAAAGTTGAGAGTCTGCAGTGTGAAGCTATTTTACAGTGGACCATGAAAACAGACCATAATATTAAAGACCCTTTATAAAACTATCACTGAAACGCTCTGTTTTACCAGCGGGAGAACCGCATCATCTCAGTTTTTAAACCAGCACTGTAGAGTGTGTTCAGAGCCAAGCGGAGGCTAATGCTAATGCTAATACACACGATATAGAAACTACACAGCACACTCATCCACCATAAACCACTCATAAACCAGTTATTACACACCAGTAGACCAACAACCACAGATATCGGTCCAGAGTGTGTAGAATTCTGTGTGAGGCCCCATCCGCAACTACTACTACCTTGAAGGGAGTGTAGGACAATGCTATCTGATGTTAGTCAGCGTTCCATGTGAACATGGTTGTAGAGATAGTCAAATGTGCTGGATGGTTTGCTGGATTTAGAGTTCATTAGAGTTTTGATTGCACATTTTCAGGTTAACCTTGAAGGGCAGCTGAAGTGCGCTGCTCTTTGTCGGTATGGCAACAAAAAAATTTAGTTTTGCAAATCGTAATGGCACTTTACAGATAATGGGAATTAAGTGCTTATGTAAAATGTGTGTGTGTGTGTGCGTGTGTGTGCGTGTGTGTGCACGGTCTTTGCCTGTATGAATTACACCACCTTAACTTTCACAGTCACTCATTCCCAGCATACTGTCAGTGTGGGCTCTGCTCTCCCACCTCAGCAATATTTCAGTGCCCTGCTCTCCCCTCCACATCTCATCCTCATCTCTATCATCACAGATTTCATCACCTGCACTTTTGACCCTCTTTGGACAGCCGAACAATTGAGAATTTATAGCGCCGACCCTGCCGCAATCCCGTTTTCCTGTCTGTGCAGCGTGGGTTTGATGGTGCGGGGCCGGGCGCTGCATGTGGCTGATGCAAAGCAGATTGAGATAGGCATCTTTATGTAAAGCCCTGTAGATATGCAAATGGACGCACCTCCCCCAGGGCTGGAGTGGCTGGTGAATGGCCGGGCGTTTGTCACTGCTTGTGCTGAATAGCCGGTGGACGGCCCCTGGTTTTAGCTTCGTGTTGAATGGGCCCGGAGCATTTGCTGTGTGGATGTGCTGTGCATGCTGAGGTGTTTTTAATAATAAGGAGTGTTTTAACCACTTTTGCTATTCGAGCATCAGTGTTTCAGGGGTTGGGTGTCAAAGCTCGGGATCACCTTAATTATTTTATTAATACTGATTATCTATATTTCAATAAGTAGTCAGTCTTATGAGCATTAATCGGCCAATCAGCATGTTTGTTCTGAAATCTAGACTGGTGATTGGGCGTCTAAATTACATTCTGTTTGCATGTTGTTATTATTAACCAATCAACCAAGCCAACGCTTCTGATTGGTCTAATTAGCACCATGTCTAGGCTCTATACTATTACCAATAGAGTAGGACTCTCTGGAGCAGATAATCATGACCCTTTCGGCACCATGTCTGATGCCAGGTGTGGGCTAGAGGGGCATCCAGCATTGAGCTGTGGAGCAGTATTGTGGTCAATCCAGTACTTTTGGACTTTGGGGTGAGGTGGAGCGTGGATCATCATCCAATATCCTGGACCTCCACAATTAACCCATCTGTGGCAGTGAATCAGTGAATGCACACACATGTACAACCTTTCAGTTCTGAACCTGCTTCTCTACCCTTTAGTCCACACAAACCCTTTAAAGAAGGGCTGCGTTCAGAACCACAGTACTACACTACACATGCCATTATAACAAAGGCACTTCTAATGGAGGTGTTCCATTTTTAACAAGGTATAGTAATGCACTAAACCCAAGCTAGTGTCATGTGTCTTGGCTGTGTGTGCTTTTCCTCCCTGCTCCCATTTTAATAGAGGAATTATACCACCTGACCATAACATTAGTAATAACTAGTCTAATATTGATTAGATCTGACCACTCAAGGCATGGACTCCACACCGCCTCTGAAAGCATACTGTGCCGTCTGGCAGCAAGACGTTAGCAGCAGATCCTTTAAGACCTGTAAGTCGTGAGGTGGGGCCTACATGGATCTCCTCAGATCCTCAGCTTTGGGTACCTGTGACCCTGTTGCTGGTTGAGTGGTTGTCCTTTCTTGGGTCACATTCGGTAGATACTGACCACTGCACACCAGGAAAACCCTGCTTGGTGATTTCTTCTGCTTTTAGCACCAACATTACCTTCAAGAGCTGACTGTTTACTTAATGTCCACTTCCTTGATCCCATCCTTGAAAGATGCCACTGTACAATCAATGGTTTTCACCTGGGAGTGGTGCTAATGTTATGGCGCTGTATTTCCCCCAAAACAAGGAAGGTCTATCATGTATTTAAGCAGTATAATTAGTGCTGTATTTGCCCCAGTCTGTTGTGTGTATTGAGGTGAGCGAGATGCTGTACTTGCCTAGTCTACAACAATATGAACATCATGCCCATTCCTAGTGTTTAACATGTGAACTCAGCCCAGTGTGGGCTTTTGGGGTCTCTTTTAGGATTGGAAATAGCATGGTGTTGTCCAGGAAGCCTGGGTCATTCAGGTTACTGTTGGGGTTCGGACAGAAGCGTGGAAGACTACCATTTGGAGGCTCTTGCCTCTTTTCTACTGGTATGTGTGTGAGGTGGTGGTAGTGGTGTGTGTGTGTGTGGGGGGGGGGGGGGGGGGGGTGTTGTTTGTGTGGCTTGTGTTAAAGGCAGCTTTGTGTGATTTTTGCAGGCGGCTGTTGGATCTCTGTGGCCCCAGACGTCAGTTTTATTGGCATGGGAAATGTTTTTGTGCTATTTTGGTTAGCCTCAGTCTTTGCTGCTGTGAAGTTTGTGCGCACTGATAGGAGTGGAAATTCACAACACATGAAAGAACACGCCAACCCCCTCCGAAACCCTCCAAGCCCCCCAACCCCTCCTCCACCACCCTAACACACACACAGACACATGCGCACAATGCGCTCCATCATACACCCCCTCCCCGTCCCTATCCCTGTTTTTCTCAAGGACCAGGAGTGCTTTATTGGTGTGATTGTGACACGCGTGTGTGTGTGTGTGTGTGTGTGTGTGTGTGTGTTGGAGATTCCTAGGAGAGGAGGAGTGTTACTTCGTGCTACAGTCCTTGACGATTAGTCATTCTGATATACAGCCGTCTGGTTATTTATAAACACTTCTATATAGGCCTGGATGGAAAACCTACCTCAAAAGGAGCCCCTGACGTAATGCAGTAATGAGGTAACGCATGCACAAGCACAAGAACGCATTGGACGGTAGTGTGTTACACTACAGGACAGCGGATTGGCAAGAACATGTGCATATAATTTGCTTAAAAGAAAAGTTGACCTTTTATGCCATCAAAACAAGAGATGTCCTGATGTTCAGGCATATTTGAATGTAGTGGGAATCAGCTGTTTTAATCAGCAGTGTGGACGTTCTCAGAAGGTAAATAAAAGAGTTGAGAGTCTGCAGTGTGAAGCTATTTTACAGTGGACCATGAAAACAGACCATAATATTAAAGACCCTTTATAAAACTGTCACTGAAACGCTCTGTTTTACCAGCGGGAGAACCGCATCATCCGGTTTTTGAACCAGCACTGTAGAGCGTGTTCAGAGCCAAGCGGAGGCTAATGCTAATACACACGATATAGAAACTACACAGCACACTCATCCACCATAAACCACTCATAAACCAGTTATTACACACCAGTAGACCAACACAACCACAGATATCAGTCCAGAGTGTGTACCACTACACATACTCTCGCACACACAGGAAGTGACTTGACTGCAGTGTTTTAGAGGAGCTGGGAGCTGATTGGTCAGGGAGGAGAGTCAGGCTGGATTAGAAGATATTAGATGGGTTTTTCTAAATCAGTCAGTCCAGAATGTCTGATTATAGAAACTGATACTAAAAAATAAAGGGATTTTACTGAACAGATTAATCAGCAGCTCATCTGGCCTCTGATTGGACCATAAGGGCCTGAATAACTGCATTTAGAACAATAGGATCTGAGACAGTCTGGGATTAACCACTAAAACATCTTTACATGAAAACTATTTATTTACATTTCAATTTAATTGATAGTTTTAATTGATAGTTGCAAAACAATCTCACAATCATTCGATAGAGCTGTGTTTTCTACACCAGTGTTATAGAGGTGTTTGAGTGAAGACCACTGGGTACGTGTGTGTCTGTGTAGACCTGACCCCGAATGTACCTCATGTGTGGGCTTGTTATTGTGCTCTCTCTCTCTCTCTCTGTGTGTGTGTGTGTGTGTGTGTGTGTGTGTGTGTGTGTGTGTGTGTGTGTGTGTGTGTGTGTGTGTGGATGGTGTAGAAGATCAGAGCGAAGCAGGTGGCGGTGGCTCCATGTGGCCTTTGCAAGGTTGTGCGGATCAGAGGGCAAAGGTTATTCCTGGAAGAGGGCAGACATGCCGGCGGTCCTCTGTAGTCCAAATAAGAGCAGTTAGAGAGCAGCCACAGTGTATATACACACACTCGTATATACACACACACCAGCCTGCTCTTATTTTTACAGGGTGACCAGAGGAAGAGAGAAAGACATACACTTGCATTCCTCCGGTTAACCCTTTCAGTGCCAGTAGAAGCTCTGGGTGTAAGAAAATATATCAGTTATATTAGAGTATTGCTGAATTATGTTCTGCAGAACTGTATCAATTCATAATAACGGTCACTTTCTGATTAATAGCAGACGGTGGTTCATTGAGTGTTGTGTTGAAACCCTGACCGCTAGATTTGTTTAAGCGCAGTGTTGTACTCTCTAGTCTTCAGATCCCGCTGCTTTCATTGGATAAAAAGTAAAGATTTTATGGATATGGGCTGTTTTTATACTGACAGTTATAATATATTGCTTTGCTTACAGTATCGCAATGCATTGCACTATACGGAATCATAACCCCTGTATCATGATGCACATTGTATCACCAGCTTCTTGCCAATACACAGCCCTAGTAGAAGCTTCTGCAGACAAACTGAACTGTGTTTCATACAGATATACAGTAGAGGTGTGGCCCAGGTGGGGGTTTTATGATGCGATAATAGTGATGAAACACTCCAGATGTATATCAGACATTTTACCTTTTTACCTTTTTACACCTGCAGTAATTATGTATAGGTGAAAGAAGTCTGTGGAGACTTGACTGACGCTTTCATTAACATTCTTCTTAAAGAAGAATGTCAAACTGTGTTTTCCTCAACTAAAGCTGAGGCTCCCCCCCCAAAAAAAAGTTACATAAACCAAGCGCACTAGAGAAAGCCCTAGTCAAAGCTGCTCGGACGGTGCAACGCTCAGTGACTTCAGGAGAATGTGGCAATGTTGACACTGGAGAGGAGAGCAGCTCATCTGCTCCAGACTGCTACTTGTGGGAATTTCGGGTTTGCTGCAGGAACCAGGCCTTGTGACCAAGGCTTTTCTTGTGCCAGTGTGTGCAGAAGGGGAGCTCAGACTAAGCACATGGTGAAGCAGAAACAGCAGAGGCAAACCGGGATCCACACTAGGCTAAAAGCTAAAGCTTGCATAGACTAGCTGTTATCATCTCTTCGGTCCATTGTCTGCTCCCTCGAAAGCAACCTGGACTACCTCAGGCTTGAGAAAGCCAAACCCAGGGAAGCGAGTGCGGCAAGGCTAAAAGCTAACCAACTCTAATGTCTGTAGCTTGCTAATAGCGCATTGCTGTTTGAGGACACAATGGGAGGACAGCAGCACTATCTGGTAGGACTCTGGAATAGTCATTAGTACCGTGATAGTTACCGTAAACCAGGTAACAGCAGAGAATTTCTAATTTTGAAGTAGTGAGATCTGAAGAACAGAGCTCGGTTCCTCCAGGTTTCTCCCCAGTCCAGCCAGCACAGCGTAGAGGATGTGTTCAACTCCATCATCATCATCAGCAGCAGCAGCAGCAGTTCACCTGATTTACCATCATTAAGCCCTGATTTGCCACCAAACCAGTTGTTGATCTGAGGAGAACTCTAAATAATACTAGACTCCATGAGGAGAACTTTGGAGATGTTTAATGAACACAGTGACACAGTGAACACAGTCACTGACTTTTTTATATTTGTTCTAATAGTGGTGTTCTACCGAGTAAGTAGACACTTACTGCCCAGATAAGCAGCTTTTTCAGCCTTATTTTCCCAGGTGCCTAAAACTTTCTGTACAGTCCTGTCTGTCCTGAAACCTGGCCTGTTCGAATACCAGCCGAAGCTGTAATTGGTTATTTATTTTTTATATAATATAATATTTTGCATAATCTGTGACTGAACGCAGCGCTTAACATCTAATCCGTTAATTAGAAAAGACTCCCAACAACAACAGTTCCTGATGTTCACATCATCTGAGCAGAAATCCTGTGATTCGGAGTCCTCTCTCGTGGAATTCGCAGCTTATTACGAAGCAGCAGCTATTGAACTGTGATTAGCCTCTTGAGCTATCAAGCTATTATCAGAAATTGAATTTGTGTATTCATAAACTCAGACTCAGACTGCCGGCCTGCTTTTTTTTTTACTCATTATTTCATTTGGATCGCTTCAGAGATTCACTTGCAGCTCATTTTCAACTGAGGGAGTTCATCTTGCCCTGGGTTATTCAAACACAGCCAGGGCTTCACAAACATTCCTCTAAGTGTGTGTGTGTGTGTGTGTGTGTGTGTGTGTGTGTGTGTGTGTGTGTGTGTGTGTGTGTGTGTGTGTGTGTGTGTGTGTGTGTGTGTGTGTGTGTGTGTGTGTGTGTGTGTGTGTTGCACTTCTTCTTGGGGCAGACATGAGTGATTTATAGTGGTGTTCATTGGCTAGCTCTGTCCAGTTGTTCTTCAAAGGTGTGTGTGTATGAGAGAGGGAGGCAGCAAACAAGGTGGCTTGGCCAGGCGTTGGAGCTGGTGTGTGTAGGCCAGCTTTCTTATCTAGAGACACCCAGGCAGAGTTGTGCATTACAGGGATAGTGTGTAGGATGGTTTCTATGGCTGGTCGAGGTGTGTGGCTGGAAGTTCCTTTTGTTGTAGGTTTTAGAGTGTGTGTGTGTGTGTGTGTGTGTGTGTGTGTGTGTGGCTGGTTTTTGTGCTAGACAGTGATGTGGTTTGTTTACACAGACCCAAACTAAGAGTTGTGTGTGTGTGTGTTCAGTCTTTTTGCATGTGAGGATGTACATGTGCATTACTGCTGTAATTGAACCTAATGAATGGCTGGATAGGATGGGTGGCTAAATGTTTTGGACCGATGAGCCATAACATTAGTACATGCTTAGTATTGAGTAGACCCCCCTCCCCCCCGCCGCCACAACCTGACCATTTGAGGCATGGACCCCACAGAACCTCTGAAGGCGTCTAGTGCTGTCCGGCACGGACACAATGTTGGCAGCAGGTCCTTGAAGTCTTGTAAGTTGTGAGGTGAGTCCTCCATGGGACACGTTTGCGTAGCTACCACGAACACCCTACAAGACCTGCCTGATGTTTTGGAGATGTTCTGACCCAGCCAGTCGTCTAGCCGTCACAGTCTGGCTCTTGATCCAGTGTCTCAGATCCAGCTCTCAGCATTGGAATATAATGAACAGAGGGAGAGCAGCACTGAGGCCTGCGTCTCTCTCCGGTTTGCTTCCCTCCTGTTTTTTCCTTTTCTCTTTTGCTCTTCCCTCTTGGGGGCTGGGGGTGTGAAGATAGATGAAAGTAGTACTGCTGCTCCCTCAGTCAGTATACAGTACACTGAGCAAATGAGGATTTGCTCACATATAATTACCCCCACCTAACACACACACACACACACACACACACACACACACTCACGCTTGCGCTAATGTTTCGGCGTCAGGTGGAACGAACTCAGGTTCTGTCTCTGCTTCTCCTGTTTCACCGGATGCTGTTATATTTACATCTAAAGCCACGGCTTCAAAGTTTCCCTGTGACATGAGCCAAGTTTATTTTTATGGCTGTCTTTACGGGATGCTCGCTGCATATAGGCTGCAGTCCAAACAGACTCGCATCGAGTCAGGGCTCTGCTGTCTTCATATATACACTCCTCAACCTTTTTACAAGGCTCGTCTCACTCATGTATGCTCACACACACACACACACACACACACACACACACACACACACACACATGCAGGTCTCTGGGGAGCCGTTTTTTTTTTCCCTCCTCAGCAGCAGGCTCCGGGAGGGGGTAGTGAAGGGCCAGTGGAGGTTGTAATTAATCATGGTAAATGTTTATTGGAAGGGAGTGGTACATCGCTACAGCACAGCACTGACAAGCTTCATTACCAGCAGCTAAAGGAGCCTGCGCTAATGAGCGACATACACACACTTACTCATGCACACATGCTTACATGCACCACACGTTTTGTAAATATTTTCTCTGTGTGTGTGTGTTGCATCCGTGGTCTGTATAGATGAATATGTTATTAACTAATGTAAACTAAAGCTCTGTGCATAAACATCGTCACGTTCCATAACTGACATGATCTTTTACATATGAGCTTTACATTTATGCCATGCTTTCCTGGTTGCTCATAGTCATGTGAAATAATGAGAACACCCCATGAAAACGGTGGGTCTTCATTTTGAGAAATGGAGGCAGCGGGCTCTGCGTGGCTCAGCAGTGTAGAACTTCCACCCATTCCAAATTAGCAACATGCTGCTTTGCCATCAGTGGCCAGAGTCCGAGGGAGCACAATTGACTGGGCTCTCTCCATGGGGGTTAGATAATGCTCTCTTCGCCTCATCACTGTTAAAGCGATGTTGGCTGGCATATGTGTCTGTCAGCAGGGCCGGGTGGGGGGGGGGGGGGGTTGTGGGTTTTCCTCAGAGTGTGTCGGCTGCCCAGCAATGCCACGCTGCCGGCCGTTCAAAAAGAGGTGATGTCTGGCTTTCCAAGTTTTGGAGGAGACATTGTGTTGGGAGCATTGCTAGGAATTGTTACGAATGAGTAGGTCAATTTTGCATTACTAAATTGGGAGGAACAGAGACCAGTTATTTAAAAAATAAATTAATAAATAATAAGTGTAAATTGTAGTTACTAGAAATGCAAATTCCCTAGGAGAAAGTTTCTCCCACTCCTCCAAACAGAATTCTTTCAGCCGTGTGACGAATGACCTCACATTTTCCCCTCAAGCAGCACCCTCTGATACAATAAACAGTTCACAGTGGATTCTGTGATTGAGAGCTTGCCAGGCTCTGCTGCAGCAAAGCAGCCCCAAACCATGCCGTTCCACCTCCACGCTTCAGTTTGAATGAGGTTCTTGTGCTCAAATGCTGTGACTGTGCCTAAATAATTCAAATGTAGATTAATCTGTCCGAAGCACATTGTTCCAGTGGTCTGTTTCTGCTGTTCCGTCCCGGTGCTGCCCGACCCGACTCGCTAGTACCCTGCTGTGACTCTGTCCTGCTCTGGATCTTTGCATTGCTTCTTTTACACCACTCTAGGTACTGCAAAGCTACAAAATGTCTAAGGTGTACATGGGGTGTTCTCATTTTTATAGGACTGTAAACATGCAATGATGACTTCATCTTAATGGGAGCGAATGACCAACCAGCACACAGCTCAGGTCTTTGCTGGGTCAGTGCACATGGCTAAAGTAAAGTAAGCCCAGCAGGGATGGGGAAGTTGATAAATAATTAACATAATTGGTCATCTATTGAGCTTGAGGACAGGTCTCTCAAATATCGCCAAAAACGCATCACTGTTAAACATTGGATACAGTCAGTTCAACTGGGCAGAAGACACAGAGCAGACCTGGTAATGGTGTGAAGAATTGGGTTCTGTTGCTGCCAGGATCTCAAGGTCTTGGCCTGGTCTCACAGGGGGCCATAGGTATGTGATCTCATACTGAGAATAGACTTCTGGGTACAACCATAATGGCGTTTAGGCTAAATGTGGGTGGGAACGTAGATGTATTGGGGTGGGATATTTCTGAACCAGTCCAATGACTCTGAGAAGGTGAAGCTCAGTGTGTAAGGGGAGGTGGAATCACCGGTCAACATTGTCTACCCAGTGATGAGCTTGTTGTTAAGCTGGCATGACCGAATAACCCCTCTAGAAAACCCCAGATGGGCATTAGAAGTTTATGGGTGTGAAGATCAAGTAAACTTCGCCACCTACAAGGGAAACCAGTTCTGTTGCCAGACTGCAGTGAGGACACACCCCCAGAGCACTGGGCAGCCAACCTGGAGGTTAGGTGCCTTGCACATAGACTCTTCAACCATGGATGCTGGAGATCAAACTAACAACCCTCCAGTCCCAGGCTCGATTGGCTAACCTTTAGGCTGCAGCTACTCGAGTCTATATCTGCAGGAAGTGTTCAGAATATGTGCACATCCCTGTGTGAATATGGGGACGTAAGATGGAAGGAGGTAGCCATATGGTTTCGTTCTGAGAAATAGGAAGTAGTTCAGAGTTCCTGGTAACTGTAATTTTTTTTGTATGAATATTTTTTGCATGTAACCGCAATCTAAAGCAGTAGTTCCTCATAACATTTTGGGTACTTTTTTCTGCTCTCAAAATTCTGGATGCACCGTTACCAGATTTTCAAGCATCTGCCGAAGCGGCGTACCGATACCAGCTCTGACTTTAATACTTGATACTGACTTACTTCTACTTTTAGGTTGTACTGTACTGTACTTATTTTTATTTATTTATTTTTATTTTTATTTTTTTTTAAATCTTATCACAAATAAGATCTAATAAGATTGAAAGAACCGCATTTACTAGTTGTGTAACTATAATTTGAAAAGTGTCAGAGCTCTGAAAAAATCCAAATTGCCCCGATGCAGAAACATGTGCAAGTAGAGAAGCAGAATTTGGCTAAGCTCGACCAAGCTTTTAACTGGTGTTCAAAATTCACATTTCAGCAGTGAAAAAATGCCAGTTTACAAACAAAAAGTGCTGATGCAGCAATTTCACATTCAGGTACACGACTCTTCAGTGAAGGTACTAAACTAAACTTGGTGTGTGGCCTCTAAACGAGCTGCTGAAACTCGACGTCTGGTTTCAGAATGGAACATGGAAACAGAAAGTGCTGCAAATGGACAACCAGTAAAAAGCCAGTCACAAAGTAAATACCATTAAACAGACATTTAATGGTAATAACTTTGTGACTGGCTTTTACTGGTTGTTCAAGTTTGCAAACCAATAGGTTCTATGTAAAAAAAAAAAAAATGTATGGCAATATGACGATACTTTACCGTACTGTGAGACAATATGAGTTTCTCAGCATATTGAGGAGACGGTCAGTGCTTAATAAAGAGAGGTTTATTGGGTCTTTTTAAAGGTTCTTAAAGGTACATGCACGTACATGTCTAACGGCAGGGTGTCTCTCTGAATGCAGCCAGCAGAAAGTCTGCCCGTCTTAGCCATTGTTTACCTTCTGGGTAGCACATCAGACCTCTTGGGAAATCTTCTCCTAAAAGTAAAGCTCTCTGCTTGTTCTCTGAAGATCATCACGTTGCAGTCTCATTAGGTAGCCACAAATCCCCCAACAGCAGGAGGGAAGCTCAGCGAGGTTTTCATAGAGACTAGATTAATTAATGATGAATGAATATTAAAAGGGTATCAGGAAGAGTGGAGGAGTAGTGGTCACTTGGTCAGGTGGTTCCTGGTGTTAAAATAATGCTGCCACACTGTGTGTGTGTGTGTGTGTGTGTGTGTGTGTGTGTGTGAGAGAGAATGTGTTTTGCACATGCAGCCACCTTCCACAGTCTGTACCTTATGCTAATCATGTCTTCATCATGATGCTAATCTGCTCATGAGACAGGATGACTCAACCTTCCTGCTGCTCTTCGCCTCTGAGGACTTTCCACCAGACCCTCTGAGACTGGACTGACTGACCCTGACTTACCATGGCCTGCCTAGCATAGCCAGACTTCCCTTAATTCACAAGTCTTCCCACCACTGACCACATACACACACCCACACCCCCACTCACTCACACACACACACACACACACACGCCTTTACCACAATCACAGTGTTTCAGTGGTCCGCTGTTTTCACTCCTCCTAGCTCTGAACACAGGCTCACCACAAAGCATGGCAGGGGTCTGCCGTTTGTCACTATCAGTTACTGGCAAGCTGCCTTAAGGGCGCACGTGTGTATGTGTGTGTGTGTGTGTGTGTGTATTCCCGTGTGTGTATGTGTAGAGCGAGTGTGTTGGAGGGGAAGGACACGCACATGCAAAGCTTGAGCTTTCGCTTCCTCCTCTGCAGCGACTCGAGCGATTTCTGTAGCGGAAACTGCTTTGTGAGCGCATGCTGAGAGGCCTTGGACTGATACGAGCATCCGCTCGTCACGGTGGTCAGCGTGTATAATGGGTACACACACACACACACACAGGTGTGTGTCTGTATGCAAGAGTAACACTCAAACTGCACAGCTACACTGCTTTCTCAGAACTGCATTCTCAGTACAGTTTGGGTGTTGAATGTTTACACATTTGACTGATTTGAAAGGGCAAGATGATCCCTTTCAATTTCCTTTCATCAATTAAAGCAGCATTATGCAGCAGGTGGTATTTTTTGCTCCTGGGCTCCCCCTACAGGTGTGGAGTGTACTTTTACTTTTACTGCAGTCAAACGTAGAGCTTCCCCTCATTGACCGCTATACACATGCCTTTCTGGACAAGCTGAGAGATACAGATGCAGCATCTGAAGGTAAAGAAGCATGCGGACCGAGGCGGTCGAATCATATTACAGGATTTTACACTGGAGAGAGGTCTCATGCAGGTTTACAGACGGTCCAGTAGAGATGCCATTATTGCAGTAAGTAGAACATGAACATGATCTTGAAACTGAAGGTTAAATTACTAAGTTGCTTAAAAAAACTACACTGTTGTGTATCTGCAGACAATTGCATTGCAAATGCATTAGAGGGCGGTATATATTGTTGCTGGCGTGCAAAAACCTTGTATCTCCTTTTTTTTTTTTTGTGGGCCTAATGTGAATCTGGCAGTTGTTCTTTACCTCATGTCTGAATTCCATTATGAATGGGCCAATAGAAATGCTCTAAAATGACATGCATTAAAAGTGAAGGTGCCATTCTGAAGATACAAGGTTTTTATGGAGAAATTGGCTTATATTCAGGATGCGTTCCTCTGATTGGCCTACAGGAATGGCCACCTTTAATATGAAGGCATGCTAAACCGCATAGCAAACTTTGATCAGATGGTTTACTTTTGAGCTCTCCAGAGAACATGAACAGTAGGGGTTCCTCAAGGGTTCTCTGCATTGATGGGAAAGTTCAGTATAGCACCAAAAATAGGTTCCACTCACTTGTTGGTCAACATAAATCACTGGTGTTGGTGCTGCACCTTGTTTTAAGCAGTTTAGCATTGAGTTCAGCACTTCTTTGGGCTCTGTTCTCTGAAACATGCCTTGTGAAAGGGCAGGCCTAACCTCTTGCACCCTGTAAGCCTTTTACCTGTGGCAATACCGGTAAGTAAGCAAGAAGGGGTTAAGTCTGAACCCTGTTAATCCTGTTTAGACTGGCACAACGGTTTACCTGCATGGGAACCAGTACAGTTCCCGTACACTTCCTTGTACGTGAAAGCTGATGCCTATCTGGGAAAATTGAGACGTGGATCAGATCCTGTTGTTGTTTTTTCTGTTTTATGTGAGTGTCTGTTGTTAATGGGTGTGTAGAGCTGTGGGCAGCCAGCAGCGGCGCATTTCAACAGCACAGCCTCGTTCACGCATGTTCCGTACTTGTGAGGACGCCGGACATTCTTTATTTTGGCAGGACGTGATCAGATGAAGAGGAGAGTGTAGGCTATAAACAGCAGCGTGCAGCTAATTGGTTTGTTGTAATGAAACCCAGGATCTATTTCTGAAACCATGGAGACGTTTCTGAAAGTTGTGAGATTTCACCAGAAACTACATGGGAACGTTGTCCTGCGTGCTGTTCAGAGGAGAAAGGCCGACGTTCTCCCCATTTTGATCCAGAATGTGACTCTATTAAGTTTGTGGTTTAATGCGAGAGCAGGTTTCTGTGACGCGCAGTGACAGGGGTGAGCGTAGGGAGAGCAGTGCTGACGTTCAGGACTGGATTTCAGGAGCTGAAGTGGAATTCATTTGAAATGTCAGAGTGCCGGAGGGCTGAGGAGAGGCTAGTGCATTCAGAACAGCCACTCTGGGAGACAGCCTGTCTACCTTAGTCCTTCTCCTGTCCCGCTGGCCGCTATGGCTGCCTCTCTGCTAAAATAAAGAAATAAAAAATGGTTCCAGTGTGCAGCCTTTCTTTTTTGTTTATTTATTTATTTTCTTAGTGGAGTAGAACTTTCTAGTCTTGATCAGTTTTCAGCTTTCTCTATTTCTGTTCACAGTGTATAATATTACAGTATAATTAGGACAGTGGGGACATTGGCGGCATAGACTTGTGGGGACATTGGCGGCATAGACTTGTGGGGACATTGGCGGCGTAGACTTGTGGGGACATTGGCGGCGTAGACTTGTGGGGTCCTTGGCGGCGTAGACTTGTGGGGTCCTTGGCGGCGTAGACTAGTGGGGACCTGGGCGGCGTAGACTAGTGGGGACATAGGCTGCTTAGGACAGTGGGGACCTTGGGGCCAAAATATTTGCTCATTGTTTTAAAATGGCATAAATGTTTCATGTAGCATTTCATGTGGCCCCTCATAAAGGGCCCGAGCCGTGCTCTCAGAGCCTTAGGCTGTAGACCATGTACTTACTAGTGTTTAGACGTGAAGAGACCCAGGACCTCATGAACGTGGGTTGTGACGAATGCTACGGTGGCAATGCTAATGCCATTGCAGTGATAGTGGGTGAGGCAAGCAGTAACCGCGATAGCGATGCTAACACCGTGCTAATGATGCTAACATTGTGCTAACATAGCTAGCCTCGCAATAGCAACCCTGGGCAAGGTCTGTGGCTAACGTGCTAGAAATGCTGGGCAAGGCCGACGGCCTTATTCCAAGCCTTTTTGGAGCATTTCTATTGGTCCATTTATCATGAAGTTTTCAACTGATTCACACTGTAAACAACAGATACAAACAGTAAACTCCAAAGGCACTTTGGGATTTGATCCGTTCTGTAAGTGGGACGGACTGTACTTGAGGCTGGTGAGAAGACGGCAGCGGCTGAGGTTTGGACTTCAACACTGGGCTCCATTGTTTGCGGTGAGCTCCAGCTGAGAGAGGCAGCGGTAGGCCCTGATCCCGGAGCAGCTCCCTGCTTCTGGGTCTTCCCTCACTGTGGAAATATTTAGCCCTGTGAGCGCTTTTTCCACCCGTCTCTCTGGCCAGAAAAGGACGAGAGGAGCGAGCGAGGGAGAGGGCTGGATACGGCCAGCCTTCTGCCACTTCACCACATCCAGTTCCCTCTCTGGCCTTTGATGGTCAGTGCTGAGGGTTTGGCTCCAGACCCAGAGAATACCTCAGACTCTTACGTTCTCTCTCTGGCTCGATCGCCCCCGGTTTCTCTACTGTTCTGTCTCGCTGGCCTTCCTCCTCTCACATTGTCTGTGTATGTGTCTCTCTCTTTCTCTCTCTCTCTTTCTCTCTCTCTCTTTCTCTCACTCTCGCTCTCTCGCGCTCTCTCTCTCTCTCTCTCTCTGTATGTATCTGTCTGCACGCTCATTATTTTTCTCACACTACCGCTCTCACATGCTCTTTGGTGCTCTCACTTTCTCTTATGTGTGCTCTTGCGCGCTCTCTCTCTCTCTCTCTCTCACACACACGTGCTCACTGTGATGCTCACTCTCTCTCTCTTTCTCTTTTGTGTGTACTGCCTTTTCTCGCATGCTCTGTGCTTTCTCTCTCTTGCGCTCTCTCTCTCTGTTCTAGTCTCTCTCTCTCTCTCTCTCTCACATGTGCTCACTGTGATGCTCACTCTCTCTCTCTTTCTCTTTTGTGTACTGCCTTTTCTCGCATGCTCTGTGCTTTCTCTCTTTTGCGCTCTCTCTCTCTCTCTCTCTCTCTGTTCTAGTCTCTCTCTCTCTCTCTCTCTCTCATATATATTCTGATTAAATGGCTTTATTGCCGTGTCATTACCTCAACATTTAGTGTGTGTGTGTGTGTGTGTGTACAGTATGCACAGATCTGCTTTTACACACATGCACACAGCTCAGAGAAAATAAAGGGGGTGATGGACGTGTGGCTCGCCGCACACCAGCAGACAACATACATTCTCAAAGCAGCGGAAACCAGAGAGGCCGTCCAGCACGCAGCCTCTGCCTCACCACCGCCTCACCCACAGAGTCCTGCTGCACTCTGCACGCTTTATATGGAGCTTCTGGAGTCATTCACCTTTTATAGCTCTTCAGTCTGTAGTATTTATTCACTGCTTATTAGATCCTTCATCCACTCACTGTAGACCAGACCGAGACGCACAAGACGCTGGGAGTGCCTGAAGCCCCTGCCCCCCGTCCCTTTCAGGGTTTGGCCCACTCCATCTACACACACACACACACACACACACACACACTATACGTATATGTCCAAATGTTTGTGGACACCCCTTCTAGTGTAATGTATTCACTTACTTTAAGTTGCACCCAATGTTGCAAGTGTGCACAGACAGCTTGTCCACTCCCTATAGATAGAGGTACTGCCAATAGAATAGGACACTCTGGAGCAGATAAACATGAACCTATTGGCACTATGCTGCCTAATGCCAGGTGTGGTCTAGAGGAGTATAAAAACCCCCAGCATTGAGCTGTGGAGCAGTGGAAGAACAGTGTTCTCTAGTTGTGGATGAGCTAGGGTGGTGAGCATCTCACATCCTGACTTCACTAATGCTGCTTTTGTCACTGAATGCAATCAGGTTTTCACAGCAATGCTTCAACATTTAGTAGAAGTTCTTCCCTGGACAGCAGAGACAGTTACGCCAACAAAAGCATCAATACCTCTCATTTTTTTAAACACTGAATGAGCAGGTGTCCCAATACTTTTGTCCATGTAGCGTGTGTGTCAGTCACATCACATCAGCACCAAAGTAGCTGCCTGGCAGCCTGACTGCTGAGATGGGCTCCTCATTCTCTCTTTCTCTCGTACACTCGCACACTCTCTCTCACGTGTCTAGACCTGCCAGGACTTTTTCTTTCTTACCTGTTCTCTCTTTCAGCCCTTCTACTTCCTCTCGCACCAACATAGTCTTTCAAATGGTCTCCACTCCAGTTTCACCTTCTCCGTACACTCCGCCCAAGTCTCCCTCCCTTTCTTGGCTGGAGGCTCTGTATTTGACCCTTGTTGTGAAGAGGTTAGGCGTGGAAGGGTCCCGGGTGGGCTGCTTCTCCTCTGGCGGCTGTAGCAACCAGCCCTACCTGCTGTTCCTCGTGCTTAATTAGGGGATTTCCCAGCATCCCTGAGGTGACGTCTGGCCCGGCTGAAAACTGAAAAAAAGGGCTGGCTCGGAGTTTGTTTGAAGAGCCGCGTTGGTTCATGTGAGGACAGAATGAGCAGTTTGTACTTTGACCTGTTAATGAAAACACACACACACACACACACACACAGAGAGCCCAGGGAGGGGAGTATATTAAAATTGTGCACTGCAAGTTATAAAGGCCAATTATAAAGTGTAATTAGTTGCTTTATTAATGTAATTTCAGCAGGGCTGCCCAGAAAGGTCAGCTCGCCTTTCTGGAAAGATGAGGTTTAGTCGTCAGTTTTGATTTTATTGGACGTTCATTATGGTGCTCATTATGCTGGATACGTCACGGATGGCATTAACCCTCTCGAGTGAAAGGTCATTTTCTCTTTTTTTTTTTCGTGTCTTCTTAAATTTGCCTTTAAAGGCACTTGCCTATTAGATAATTCACACGTTTTATATAAAAATGTCTGGAACCATCTCTGCTCTCGCTGTAATGAGACCCCAGGTGACCTAGAGCACGGTGTGAACAGATAATCTGACCCTAAACCTGAAAGATTGAAGTCCGATTTCAGAAATTCTTCATAGTTCTGGTAAAGACATGCCTTTACTCATGTGGCTCACATAGCTTCACAAAAGCAGTGAAATGTGTCAATAGTACGTATTTGGCAACAGGCAGAAGTGCAGCCAGTGGCGCAATTAAGGGTAAATGAATGGCTACCAGTTAGAATTAAGCATATAGTGTCATCCAAAGATATTAAACACCCTTAACAGTCATCAGATTCATCCCCTTACAAATAATAATAAAAAAAATAAAAAAACATTCATGCACTATATGGACAAAAGTATTGGGACACATTGAATTCAGGTGTTTCATTCAGCCTTATTGCTGAAAGAATGGGAGGTTCTGAAGAGCTCACTGCAACAAGTCGGCTAGTAAAATATCCCCCCTCCTAGATCTTCCGCCATCAGCTGTGAGTGGTATTATTGAACAGTGGAGGCATTTAGGAACCACAGCAACTCAACCACGAAGGGTCAGACCATGTAAAGTTACAGAGCCCGGTCAGGGCCGAGTGCTGAGCTCGGAGCAGAGTGCAGAAAGTCTTCAACGCTCTGCTGACTCAATAACTGCAGAGCTCCAGACCTGCTGCTGTTAGAGCTGCAAAAGAGGCGCCAACTGGTGCGTCCTAAAAGATCCTTCCTGTAGGTGTAATGTGCAAATGTCCATATACTTTCATCCATATAGTGCGTGTATGTGTTTATAATTTTCTGTCCAATATGCAACACTAATCATTATTTATTCTCTTTCTTTCCCCTCCTGTGCTGAACATGACCTCCTCTCTACTTCCTGCATCCACTCAATAAAGGTAAGCAGCATGTTCTCTCATTCCTACCTGCTCTCACACTCACTGTGTAACTTATCAGCACTCAGAAAAAGCACATTGGGGCGTGAGAAACCATATGTCTGAATAACACACACACACACACACACACACACACACACACACACACACACACGCATCAAAACAAGCCCAGTAGGCCAGTGCTGCCACAGCACACAGTCACGCTTCTTAAGGAGGTCTATTCACCCTCTTCAGATAAAGCCCACTTTATTCTTCTCTCCCACTGAAGTAGCGAAGGATGATCTCGCTCCAAATGAAAAAAGAGGAAGAGAAAAGGAGTTATGTCTGACTCCATAATGAAGCCGCTCTCCGACAGACAGCCCATAATACACCGTTTCTCCAGTCGCCTCTTTTAAATCTTATCCGGTTAATAATTAAAAGAATTATTAAAGGCTTTTATTGTTTTTCTTCCTTTTATGGCGGGTTTGGATTGCTGCAATATGAAAGAGCGTGTGGAAAAGTGCAGCTTGCAAGATTTAATGGGAAAATCCCTGTGTGTGTGTGTGTGTGTGTGTGTGTCAGTCGGCAGCAGGATTGTTTAACAGTTAGTCAGTGTGCCGCACATTAAGATGATATCTGATACTCACATCTGTTTTTTCATACAGACTAGAACACCCAGTACATATCATAGCCCATCCTTCATGTGTGTTAGAAAGCTTGCTCATGGTGCAGAAAATGAGCACACCAGGTAAACAGCCCCCCCCTCCCCAACCCCCCCACACATTGGACTGCTGAGTGTGTGTTTTGTGTGGTTTCTGGATATTTTCGTGAAAACCGAAAATCCAGCTGAATAGATGGAAAAATCTAGGCCTCCTGTCCCACCTCTCCATCCCTTTCCATCCCTCTCCATCCCTCTCCCAGTGTTCTCCGCTACCTTGTTTTTCAGTTGATCTCCTCTGCTCTCATCCCAATACCTTTTTCAGAGCTTTCTCTCTCGCTCTCGCTCTCTCTCGCTCTGCTCCTCTGTCTGGGTCTCTGTCTCACTTGTCCGCCTGCCTGCTCGGTGATGGTTATTTCTGTCTTCTGTTTTGTTGCTGCTGTGCTGTGCTGTGTGGACTGGCAGGCTGTTTTGAGGGTTCATCTCCTGCTTTAACCCCTCTTTAAAGGGTGGTATGTAGGCCCACTCTGCAATCACTGTTAGTGACATGTTAGTTTCATAGCAGATACTGAATCATTAATAGCAGTTACTGAGTAGTTTTAGGCCATTATTGAATCATTTATAGTAATCACACAATCATCTACAATACATACAGAGCCATTAGTAGTAGGTACTGAATCATTAATGGTAGATACTGTATCCGTTGATCAATGATTTATTATAGGTTCTGAATCACTTATAGCAGCTACATAATCATTTATAACAGTTACTGGATCATATCAGTCATTTATAATAGTGAACTGTAATGAACTGCTGCTTTTACTGTAACAGCTATTGAGATGCCATTAAATGAATCAAGCCTAGTTGACACACTTGTATTTACATGAGCTGCACTATATACTATATAACTATATCAGTCAACCGTGAGGACACCGGCACTAGCAAAATTATCACGTGTTAATGTATGATTCCAGTTATTGGAGACTCTTCATAGGAGGTAAGACCGAAATCTGTAATTCACATCTGTTCATTTATATTCTTAATACTTTTGGATTGCTGAATATCAAAAGTATCACTAGTATGTAGACCAGCCATTTATTTCACAGCGTGGAGATGGAGTACCAGTATGCCAGACAGCTGCCTTCCTAGTGTTGCTATATGAAATGATGTCCTTCACTGTTTTGAGATTCTAATATGAGGATCTGTGGTTAAGCCCAGGCTCTTGCGATGCCCTAGGGGAGCATCAGGACCATAGTCACGCTGACCCACAGTGGCTAATCTGCTCAGATAAGCACCACCTAACCTTAGTGCCTTTGAATTGAGTTGGCTGACTGATAAAGCTGTAACGGTTCTCTTTAAGCTGTTTGACCTTGCATTTTGCTTCTCTGAGAGCTGTGGTAGCCTTTGATGAATATGCAGTGAGGTCTTTGACCTGTCTTGGAACTTGATATTGCACTCTGATATTAGTAATATTCCCCCCCCCCCCCCCCCTCTTTTGGTCTTTTTTTATGGAATTAGAATGAACTACACAGGTAGAAACACAGCCCGCAGTAGTCCTCTCTGAATGTGCTCTCTGAGGGAAATGGACTATAGGAAAAGAGGCATTGAACGCAATCGGAAGTGCAGTAAATTGCAGTGGGAGTCAGTGGAGGGCACTTCAGCACAGAATGCTAGCCTGGATTTCGACTTCTGGCCTGAAGTTTCAGATCTTCACTATGTTGTATTTTGCGTAAGGAGCAGATGAAGAGAGGAACTGTGGAAAAGCATTCATGGCCTCCAGCAGCAGCCTGCCAGCGAAGGTGCAAGTGGTTCGAGTCCACAGGCATGTGAAACTCTTTAAAAATAGAGGTATTACGAAGGGTTCTTTGAGCAGAGGTCTTCAAATCTGGACCTTAAATGAAATTCAGTTCCTCAATTTGTGTCGTTAAGTTGGCGACCTCTTTACAATCTTCATGAGTATTAAACCTTTTTTTAATTTTATTTGGGATAATGTGATCATTTGTTTATTGCCTCCAAAAAATGTACATTAAGCCGTAAAATTTTACGTTACTGTGGCTGCATCCCAACTCGTCTTCACTGAGGCAAATACACTAGTGAATGCAGTTCTAATAGTGGCTAAGTCCGAGACTCTGTGTAGTGTGGTGGTGTGTGGTTTGGGACACAGCCCCGCTAAACTGAAGCGTCAGATGGCAGAAGTTAAACCAAACGTAAGCCGTGAGACTCACCCATGCCCAAAGCGAAGTTTGGCTGCTAGAACGCCTATAACACAACGTCTTGTGAAGTCACGTTACATCCTGCGTTTGGTTTGTTTATTTGGCTTTGGTTCATATGGTGTTCATACTTCAAACAAACAAGCTGGTTTAGAAACCGGTCGAGACCCACATGCTCAGGCGCTCTCAGTCTGCTTGTTTGGTGCACGCCAGAGTCCGAAAGGTAGCGTCCTGTACTCGAATGAACCGCACTAAAGGAGCAATCGCACCAGAGTTCGTTTTAATCGAACCAAAGCTGACAGTATAAACACACCCTCAGAGTGTAGGGACTTGAACATGCTCATTAGCAGTGTCTGAGCCAGCCAGGCCAGAGAGCCTGCTTCAAAAGCCCCTTCACCCTGTGACCCAAAGGGCTATGATTTGTTGTGACAGGTCGGTTTCTGACCCCGGGTCCAGGCCGCTTTCGACGACGCCCATAAATGCAGGCAAAAGTGCAAGAGTAAATAAAAGTCCCCTGTAATGGTTTGATTTGGTTACGTGTGGGAAAACTGCTTTTTACTGCGTTTGAGTCTTTAATCATATTAAGTGGTGGGTGGGAAGACTTGCTGAAATGTGGACACACACACACACACACACACACACACACACACACACACACACACACACACACACACACACACACTTTTTTGCAGACCTCTCCCCACCTGATTGCTTTCTCATTTTTCTTTGGGAAGATTTATGGTCTCCGGGATCCGCGAGACAGGCTATTACCATGAGCTCTTAGAACTCATCATTCAAGCAAAGAGGCGAACGTGTCACGCTTCCTGCGGCCCTGACTCAATGTTGTTAGCATCCCGCGCCCATGTACCAGCCTCCAAGAGCTCAGTGTACTATCACAGCATGCTCTGCTACTCTGATTGCTTACACTTGCTGTGAAAAAGCCGCCTTGTCTTTTGAAGGCCAACACATCTCCGTCACTTGTTCACAGGAAAAGTGAGCTCAGGAATCCTTTTCTATCTTCGAAGTGGAGCAGCAGAAATGCGGCATTAGCCTTTTATGTGTAATTGAGCTCTGGGTTTTGCAGCCTGTGAACCTTTACAACAAGTGAGCTGTCAGTCAGTCGGATTCTCTCCAAAGCTGAGCAGATCTTTTGATTTTGAATATTCACGCTCATGCAACTCGCCAGGGCTGGGCCGTGCCTTGATTATTCCTTCTCCTAGCAAATGAAGCGTGAGGATTTGATGTTTTGCAGCTGGTCAAGATCCCGGATGCCACTTAATCAGGTCTTCTCTTGTGGCGTCAGCAAGTTGAGAAGTTGAGAAATGAGACGACCAAGTGTTGCCATCATTAGCTTGTCAGCGTGGACCACATTGGTTGTTCTTGTCCCTGCTTGAATCGCTTGAATTGGCCCATCATCGCTTTAGTCAAACCTAAGAGGCGTGGAAAAATGTCCATCTTACTGGCTTTCGTACAGTTTGAGTGACTCTGAGGGCACACAGTGTTTTTTAGGGTTTTTTTGGCCTCCAATAGTTCAGTTTGTCTTCATCAGTTCATGATCACTGGCAGGTTCTCCCATCCAGATAGCCCTTGAGAACGGTCAGATGTTTGTTTACTCATGTAGGATCTCAATGATGTCCTTTAGATGGCACAGTTAAGGTCCTTCTCCAATAGAAAGCCTTCAGTCATGTTCTTTCCAGTCATGCTTCGAAAGTTTAGATGGCATAGGTTACCATGATTAGGAGCAGCATTGCTCAAGCACAGTGGACAGATATTACTCTTTACAGTTGTTTGGGATCTTTTTATGGCTGGTTTGTTGTTTGCAGTTCAGAGATGCCGGGCAGGATGAGCAGTGGCCCACGTAATGAGCCCTAAGATCTTTCTGCCACCCCTGAAAACCACAACTGCTATGAAGTGTTATGGATTTCACATTTTACATGGTGATACCTGGCAACATGGCTCTGGCAAATGTACCCTAGCGCCAATATTTCCATCTGAGAAGAATATTGCCAAAATCCCATGTACTGTTACTTTCTGAAAAACAAGTGTCACCCATAGTTCCCATTTCACCCATATTCCATGCTTCTGTGCTCAGTAGTCGCATCATTCTTCATATCTGTGTTGTCTTGACCAACAGACCACCCCCAAACACCTCTGTCTCAGCAGGACAGCGTTTGTCCTGGTTGAAGGAATTCCCTTAAATTAGCTTCATCAGAAGAAAAGCACGGCTATCTGTACGGGCAGCGGCTGCCAGTCCGAGAGCTGCAGTATTGATTAAATATAATCCGTGGGCCCATAAAGCCCTGGTCTACTACTGTCAATTCCTCAAACCTTCCAACAGCAAGAGCCTGGAACCTTGTTTCTGCCCAATCACAGCCTTGCTGTCTTATCGCTACTCCAATCAGCATGACGGATGCCGTCGTTACAGGCCACTGAGCAAGATGAAGCTATAGCACACCCTGCTCTTTTGGCACTGTGACATTTAGAAAGTCTATTTGTGTTTATCTGTCACAGTCTAACCATTTCTGCTGTCTGCTCCCCCATATTGGTCAAGTCTGTTTCTTCTAACAAAGGCTGTGGCATTTCTCCTAGATAATGCAGACCTTCATGTCAGAGTTGTTTTTTTATATGGGTGACACTTATTGGGCTAAAACATCAGAGCCAGTTTATTCTGTTACATTCTGCCCCTTAACCTCTCAGAAGCCAGGGCCTGGACAGAATTAACACACTGGCCTAAAGGCTTCTTTAATGTGATTGAATGGTTGGTTCTGGGTCAGGTTTTGGCGCCCCTGATCTTGGAGCATTATTGTTTATGCATTTGATGGTAAGTTACAGGTTGTTTATCATAATGTAGCAATCCTCTTAAACAGACGGTCAAATTGAAGATGCCCTAGAATGGAAAACTGTGTTTACCTTGAGTTACCAAAACTGTTGGCTCCTCATTGGAAAGAAAAATCCAGCATAACTAAAACAGAGCTCTACAATTGGGCAATTCCAAAACCTCACAACTACGACATACCAGTTTTGGCCTATTATACTATGGCTTTTGGGGCCAATCCAATTATCTAATCAGCAAAAGCCCTACAAGCCCTAGTCAAAGCTGGCGAAGCGGAGAACCACAAAGGCCACTATTGGAGAATATGGTGGTCTTGACGCACTTTAATCCATTTTCTGAGACAAGCTGCACATTAACACCGGTCTCTGACTGGAGTTATTGGAGTATTGGAGGTTGCCACGCCAACCAGACCTTGTGACCGTGACTTTTCCTGTGCCCTTACCCCCAAAAAAGGCCAGCGAGGGAACCAAACCCAGGGAAGCAAGTGGGTAACCGTGCTAGGTTTTAAGCTAACATTATCTGGCTGGATACAATCTCTTGTGATGCATCAGGGTGACACAATCCAGCCAATCAGAGCAGAGCTCATGTTTGTAAAACGGCGTCTGAGCCTCAACTAAAGTCGCATGCACTGATTGATACATTGATTATCCTTATCTTCAGTGGCATCTGTGAAGGGGTGGGATATACTGGGCAGCATTTTAACCGTTTTAAAGGTGGTGAGGGTGTTAAATGCAGGTAAAATGGGTGAGCATAAGAACCTGAGACACTTTGGTAAGAACCAAAGTAATGATGGCTAGATGACTGGGTCCAAAACAGCAGGCAGGTCTTGTGGGGTTTTACTGGTATGCAGTGGTCAGTATATACCAAAAGTGGTCAGAGAAAGGTTTACCAGTGAACCAGCTACGGGATCATGGGCACCTAAGGCTCATTGATGTGATCCATGGAGGCACAACCTCACAACTTATCAAATCTGTTGTGGCGGCACAAGGAGGACCTACTCAATGTTATGGCTCATCAGTGAATTAACTAGCTCCTAACCTCCATTGATTACACTGCAGTTAATACCTAATGCATGCATTCAGGTCAGTGTGTGGCGCTAACAAGCATCAGCAGTGCGATATGTCGTCTGCTCTGATGTTCTTAATCTGTACCTGCCTAATAATGTACATGCCTACTTTACGTGACGAGTCATGACCAGCTTCTGTAATGCGAATGACCGATTTGAGTGACCCTCATGTGGACTCTTGTATGTTGAATGGCTTTGTATATTTGTAGCTTCAAAAGGAGAATCAGGATCCTCAGCAGTCTCCATTTAAGAGGGTCAGATTAAGAATCCTGGTCATCTTCACTCTTTAAATGAACTGGAGCTTCTTTCTAAATGGGGATCATCATGTAAGAGATTCCCCAATGGAAGAGTGCCAAGCAAAGAGATGGGAAATGAAAACAGTTCGTATTGGGATTCACTGCATAAGACTCATGCATGTTTAAAAAGTGCTGCTGAAGATGGGATGCGAGGCCATTTTTGGTCCCCCTTTCCCCTTCTTTTCCTTTGCTCAGCAGTGCCTTTTATCCCCAGACATACAGAAGACTCAGTGCACCCTCTTCTTTTAATTTTTTTGCTTTTTTGTTTTTTTCTTTATTTGAAATGACCCAAAATTTTCAAACATAAAAACATACCCAAAATTAGGTTGTGTTGTGTGTCTGGAACATTACATAGGAGTGGGAAATATGATGAGGATATGTGATAAATTGTTAATGTTTTCTGAGCATATTGGATGTACTGTCAGTACTTAAAGAAGACTGAAAGCTTGTAGAAGTAGTCCTGGGGCTGGATTCACAAACGTGCCTGAAACAAAAAATTCTTAGAAGATTCTCCTTTAACTTCGTACATAAGAAAAAAAGTTATGAAAAAATGTCTTTTTCTTTACTTTCTCTCAGGAAAAGTAAAGTAGTGCTAAAGGTAGAACTAAAGCTAGTCTTAAAAATGTTAAATATTTGTTTGTTTGCAAGTAGTCTAAGGAGGCAGGATTTAATTATTTAAAAGATTTTTTTTTCTTAGATGTGCTTTTTTTTCTTTAAAAGTTAAAAAAAAAAAAAGTGAAACATGTTCTTACATATTTTCTTAACCTTACGATTGCCTCACATAATAATAATAATAATAATAATAAAAAAATTAACATTTGAAAGTACATAAAGTAGCTTAAAGCCATAATGGCTTTTCTACCATAGAAACCCTATTTTGCAAGATGGATTTTTCCTCTATTTTACACAATTTTGACTGTCTCATGTTTATGATGAGCTGTAAAAACAGATTTTCTTAGATAGCTGTTGTGAATTTCGTCCAGTTTTTAAACATTGAGTAAAAATTTAGTACTTTTTTCTTTTCCCCACTAATTAAACCTCCAAAAAACTAAATACTGTGACAGATCATGCTTCACAAAAATATCTTTAGGCATCTTGGAGTTTTTCCTCCGTAGCACACCTCACCCACTGTAACTCGCTTCTTTGGTGGAGGTTTGAATTTTGACAGTAAACACATTCTGTATCCAAGTCTCTAACCTTAAAATATACACAAATGCAGCCTGTAATAAATCACTGGATTTGAGGGCCGTTCAAGCATCCCTTTGTTGAGTGGAGCTCTGATACCTGCCAAGTATATAAAACGTCATTGTTTAGAACTACAATTTATTGTAATTGTCAAAACACGTGGCTCTGTGAATCAGCGAAATGATTAAAGTGCGTCTGGAAGGTCTGACTGGAGCCATTGTTCACTACCAGACCGCAGAGTTTAGACAAGTGTACTGAGGTTTACATGGTGTCTAAGGTGTGCGTACATGTGCGTACACGAACATAGCTGCACACAGGCGTGTTCACGCCGTCCTGCCTGCTCACCTGGTGTGGCACAGTATTGCGCAAAATTGCCCTTGTTAGCGTGAAGGCATGTGGAAATGTGGCACATGGGAGGAGAGATGGGTGGGTGCTCTTCTCTTTTCACATGCACAGCTGTCTGTTTAGTGAACCAGTAAGTACATATGACCCCTGTCTAAGTCGAGCTGTGCTATCTGCCTGCAGCATAGTCGCTGTCTAAATATGCTAGTCCTTGGTCTAGCTGTACAGCCGGCTTCTCCGAACCTGTGTTTGCAGTGCCAGCCGCCTTAACTGCAAACCTATTGGAACACAACTGACCCACTTCATCAGTGCCTTCAGGTTGCGTTCAGATCTGTAGAGTGAGTTTAGAGTGGGGATGCTTTCTCCTGGAGGAAAGCGGTTGGCTCATATACAGTCTTGTCAACAGTTTGATTGCATTGTGAGTTTTATGTTCAGTGTCCATTGGACATATGTGAGTGTTAAACCCCAGGGAGGTCATCAGCTCTGGTCCTGAAGGGCTGTGGTCCAGCACAGTTGGGTCCTTTCTCTGCTTCAACGTGCCCTTCCAAACCTGGTCGTTAACTGATTGGTTGAATTAGTTGTTTGAGCCAGGGAAATGGACCTGGAAATTGGACCTATAGTCTTCAGGCCTGGTCTGTGGTCCTGATCCAGGAATGACCCTGCCCTGTATATTTTGGTATAAAACATGGTAAATAAGGGTCCTCTAGGACCAGGGCTGGAAACCACTGCCATATAGACTCTACTGTGAAGAGCTTTTAGGCACCTGTGCACATTATTATAGCTCATTTCTCTCAGCAATAAGATTTTACTGTACAAACTCCAGATCCTATTAAAACAGTCAGGTGAACATAAATACAGTAAAAATAATGATTTCTCGTTTTGAAGAACGTAGTTGAGATCTTGAGCTAATTTAAGGAACAGTTTAAGGTTCCATATTTCTCTGGATGCCCCCAGCCAGCACAGCAAGCATGTGTTCAATTCTATCAGCAGCAGCAGCTCACCTGATTTAACCTCATTAAGCACTTTACCAAACCAGGTGTTGGATGATGACCCATAAATTATACTAGACTCTCACAACAAGATCTAAAATAAACACTTAATGCTCAGATAAGTCTTTTAACCTGGGCGTCATACTTTGTATGTTCCTGTTGTGTCTCAAGCTTTTAGTAAGGTTTCAGTGCTGGGCCATTTCCACCGATCCTTAATTTTGTCCTCCTTTGCCTTCTGAAACCCTCCCTGGCGTACTTCCTACTTGCTCAATGACCGTACGGTGACACTCGAGGTGTCAACAAGAACAGCACAGCACAGCGCTGACGAACGAGACCACAGAGGCAATCCTTCACAGCTTCACACCACAGAAGGAAGGCTTTGTTGTTACACATCTGCAGGCACGCTAAATTGGAAAAGGTCAGTTAAAGGTATTTGGGCCTCTGCCTTCAAAACCTAGGCCTTCCACTTCTGTCCCATATGTACTTTTCCTCCACCATCTCAAAAACCCTGACCTTTATAAGCTGGAGAAATGAAATGGCGTCACTTTATTGCAGTGCCACAAAATCAACTACGGTGGAAGGTTTGTCCAAAGCTCAAATAGACGGAAGGCACGTCAAGACCAGTCCATCCTGCATTTGTCTTCTCTGAGACGCTTGAATTATACGTTTGCAACTGGCATTTTAGTGAAATTGGCCTAAAGATGGACAAGTCACTTTTGCCTTGTTGTTTGCCTGCGGTTGTCTGACATGTGGAACAACGTCGCTCTGAGCTTTCCCCACCCGCTCTGACACTCGCAGGTGGGAGTGGAGCTCTTTGAAGCTGCAGCACATAACACAGATGTGCCATTTGGTGGGCATACAGCCATTCAGCTCTCTCACCCCTTTTGTTTGGCTCCTTCATTCATGTTCCCCAAAGCCAGCTCTTGTGTTTGCCATGGAAAACGAAGCCCCCAAAAGGTGCAGATGTAGCCGATCATCCAAAAAGGTTGCTTTTGGTGGTTCGTGTTCTGAAACTACAAGTAAAATGTTGCTGACAAGCAGTGGAAACTCACAACCACTGATTAGCATCATGCAAACTGCATGCCTAGATTGTCACACATTTGCCTCAAGCCACTTCAAGTTGTTGGGTAATCTTAGAGAGACTCGCTTATGTGGTTTCAGACATGGCATGACTCATACTGTTATCTAGTGCTTAGCTAAGAACAGCTTGATGTGTTTCTTGGCTGACGGGCAGATTTGTCTGATTTGATGTATTGCTGAACTACATTTACTGAGCAAATAAATACTAATACTAGGTGGGGCCTCCCATTGCTCCCATTGCTCTCAGTTCCTAGGACTGAGTCTTGGTTTCTCCCAAGGTTTCTTCCTCTTAGTATCAGGGAGTTTCTCCTTGCCGCTGTCGCTACCACCTCCATTGTGGTGCTCTTTCTCTCTCGCTTGTCCAGAGGCGTGGACCTGGATTTTAATTGAATTTTGAAAACGACCGCCTTCTTCCACAAGATGTTGGAAACGTTCCTGTAAGATTGTGGTCCAAGTTGACATGAGAGAGCAGATCTCTGGTTCTGTCACATCCCAAAAGGGTTCATTTTCACAGATTTTTAGTTTTGTCCTGCTTTGCCTTCTGGAACCCTCCCTGGAGTCCTCCCGGCTTGCTCACTGACCGTACGCTGACACCAAAGATGTTGACGAGAGCAGAAGATGATAGCATCAGGCAGTTCCTGCAGATGTTTCAGGAGCACTTTCATGCTGTGAAGAAGCTCCACTTCTACCGCATCCCAAGGGTGGTTCTACTGGATCCAGATCTAGTGACTGGGAAAGCCGGCGACTGGAAAACGCTGAACTCAATGTCATGTTATGTTTGTCAGTGAGGAATTCTGCTGTGTGATATGGTCCGACATCAGGCTGGAAGTAGCCGTTAGGAGATGGGTCAACTGTAGATATGAAGGGATGCACATGATCAGCAACAGTACTCAAGAAGGTTGTGGCGATCCCAAAAGTGTGCCAAGAAAATATTCCCCACACTATTACACAGCCATGAGAATGAGGAGGTGCCCGGTGTTCCTAATAAAGTGGTCGGTGAGTGTACATTACAGCCATAACATTAAAACTACCTGCCTGATGATGTTTGGCCCCTTTGTGCTGCCACATTAGATCTGACCATATAAGGAATGGTCTCCACAAGACCTATATAGGCGATCAAGTTGTTAGGTGGGGCCTCCATTGATCACATCAGGGGGCCTTAGGTGCCCATGACCCTGTCGCCTTCTCAAGATCTTAAACCACTTTTGGTAGGTACTTACCACTGCACACCAAAAAAAAACCCTAGATCCCTAGTTTGGAGATGCTCTGACCCAGCCGTCTAGCCATTGTCAAAGCCTTCATGGGTCACATCAGTAAACCCAAGGTGCCTATGACCCTATCACCTTTTCACAGATGGTTCCTTTTTTTGAACCTTTCAGTAGGTGTTGTCCAGTACAAGAACTGCCTGATGTTTTGGAGATGTTCTGACCCAGTCGTCTAACTATCACCTTGAGAGAGGCTCGGATTTGTATGCTTGCCCATTCTTTCTGCTCTCCACAACACTTTCAGGAACTGACTATTCACTTGCTGCCTAACATCTAGATTCCACCCCTTGACAGATGCCTCTGTAAGTAGATAATCACATCATATATTAGTGTGTGTGTGTGTGTGTGTGTGTGTGTGTGTGTATGTGTGTGTGTGAGAGAGAGTGAGAGAATGGCAGACTTGTAGACAGGGTGCTGGAAAAGAAGAGCGGCCCACAGCAGCGGGTGAGGGATGGCTGTCCGTGAGGCTTCGTTAGCTGGAGGGGGGAGGGTTGAGAAGGCAGGATCCTGCGCTCTAATTAAACGCATTTAACCCAAGGTCATTTAGAGAGGAGCGAAGGAAGGGGGCTGTCTTCTCAGTGCCATAAATGTTTTATTGAGCCTCTTTGAACTTTTACAGCTGGGGGTGAGACCCGAGCTCTGCCGTCAAGAGTTGTACGGAACAGCTACATTGGTTCGGAAGGCCTTCAAATATTGGCAGTCGGTGCTGTTTTGTTAAATGATTTGATGACCCCCCCACCCCCCCACCCCCCTGCCTTTACCAGTCTCTCCTTCTGTGGGGGTTTTGTAAATAGGCTCTCAGATTGCAGATGCATGTGAGTGTGAAACAGGGGGTTGCAATGCCATAGAGAGGGGCTCTACAACTCTGGGTGCCTGCTGCAGGCGTACTGAGCCCCAAGTCCAAGCCTCATGTGTTGTGTTTACACATGGAAAATCAGGAAATCTAATCTAGCCCCCCCCACCCACCCACCATCCCAGTCAATCACCCCCACCTCATCATTAGCGACTTTGTTGATGTTTTGGAGGGTTTTTTTCCCCCGAATCTTCAAAGCTCCAGCGAGCTGAGGGAGTTTGGGTTGATAACTGTGAAAGGGCCGGAAGAGCACTTCATTTCCTTACATGTAATTACTGTTACAGGGCCACCGCTGCCAGCCAGCCAGCCAGCCAGCCCGAGATTTCACAGCATTGTTGTTTAAAAAGTTTGTTGTTTTTGAAGGTTTTTTATTTTTTTGTTTAAAAAATTAAATTCAGCAGTTGCCTTGCTCCTGCAGGAAGGGTCGTACAGTCATATTTCTGTACCTTTTAGAGTTCATATCTGGGCGTATTAATCTATAGAGAGAGTGCTACTTCAAAGGGAGATTGTTCAAGGAGAGGTGATTCTTTAATTAGGGCTCTTTTTTCTAACCATCTCAACTTTTGAAGAGTAGAATTAGCAGTAATTTGGGTATTTTTTTATTAATTGTGAAGACTAAGTCACTCCTGCAGAGAATGTGCACACAATGACGTCCAAGACGGAGCTTATATACAATTAAAATATGGCATGTTTAATAAAAGTGAAGTAGTGCAGAAATCCCCATCCTTCAGAGCTCCCCGCCTCTTGCAGCCATTGACTGAAAAACAGTGACAATACAGTTGAGAAGTTTTGTTTTGTGTGGGTAATGATAAATTCTAAGGAGGTCATGGATTTTTCTTGTTTATTGTGAAATATTGCTGTAACAGTATGAGCAGTAATGACTCCATCTACTCTGCGATCAGGAGGAATACATGATTACTCACATTTCCAGGCATCAAAATGTCACTCTCAACTGAAACGCGCTCCCGTCAGTCTCTGTTTCCATGGTTATGATATAAACAGGTGTTACCTTTTTAAAAAAAAATAATAATAAAATAAAAACATTTTTTTTCTAATAGAAATGACAGGTTGTTATGGTAATGGCGGTTGGGTTGGGTTGGCAGTAATATATTTAAAATAAAATGCAAAATTGGGTAAATATGAACGTAAGTAACACATTAACTGTTATTTCAAAAGCACACATTGTGATTTTATTTATTTATTTATTTATTTATTATGAATTTTTCTCTTGTTGCTATTGTTTTTCTTTGTTGTTTTTTGATGTTCTAAACATTAAAAATAAATAAATAAAATTTTATATATATATATATATATATATATATATATATATATATATATATATATATATATATATATATATATAGTAGAAGTATTTATATATAACTTGAATAGACATAGATGTTTCCATTGCAGCTTCACAAAGGGAACTGTGCTCCTGAATAGAAACGGACAGTTTTGCAGGAGCTGAATGGGATCAAAGGGCAGAGCAAGACTTCCATTATTGACCTGGGAAAGACAGAATTACGCTTTTGGTGTGTATATATGTGTGTGTGTGTGGGGTGTATGTGGGTGTTTACCCCAGTGCTATCTGTTGTGGTTGTAATATAATTGACACAAAGCACTAAGAGCCTCTCTCTGCGCCCCCTGTGGTGTGCTGTTGACACTTAGCTTTAGCGGAGCTGCTCTGAGTCAGAGAGGACCGGATTCTTTCACTCTGAACTTTCCTCTGCTGCACAGTCCGTCTGGCTGGGCTTAAAAGACCTGTCTCCGGTTCACACGCGCTCTGTAGAGCAACTGCATGAGCTGAGTCAAATATCCCACTCAAACAGATGGTTGTGCATGTGACTGGTGGAGGAGAAATGGGGCCCATCATAATGCCCACATCACAGTAACCAGCACTGTCCACTGGCTCGCTGTTTGAACAGCCAGCAGTTTGAGTTTGTAAGCCTGTAAGCGGACGAGCTTCTGCAGCCGGCAGCTTTAGTAACTGCTGTAATTACACACACGCTATCTTTTTCAGCAGTTTGAGGGCTTGGAAGAGGTGGGCTAAAATTGGCCATTGTGTTTCGTCTCCAGCTGGCAGTGGACCAGTTACGGCGCTGTAATGGCTCTGCTATTATCGCGCTGGATGGGAGCTGGTGGGGTTAGATTGTTCCGAGATTGTTTTGCAAGGCCAACGTAAACACAGTAGGCCGCCGGAGTCAAAAACAACAGGGAACATTTAGAGATCTGACACTGGAGGGGTGTGTGTCTGTCTGCCACTTTCTGTCGCTGTCGTTCTCGTGCTCTCTCGCTCACTTTCTCTTGTTGTCTCATTTTCTATTCTCGATTTCTTGCTTTCCTATGTTGTCTCGCTCGTTCTCTCTCATTCTCTCACTTTAACTTGCTCTCTTGTCTCTCACTCATGCCCTTGTTGTCTCTCGCTCGTTGGGACTTTCTCTCACGCTTGCTCTCTCAGGCTCTCTCGCGCTCTCTCTTTCTCTCACCCCACACACACTGATGGAATTAGTTCTGTTGGACACTCCTGCCTTCTCCTGCCCCTGAATTCACTATCGCAACACACACACACACACAGACAGTCAATTCATATCCATAACTCACTGGAACAGGTTGCCAGGCGACCGCATGAATCTTCCACATTTCTTTAAAAAAGCTCCTCCATCCCTCTCTTCTTTCACCTTCTTCATTTTCTCTCTCTTAATTAGTTCTGCTGCAAAGTGGAGGAAAGTGTTGATCGTCACTCTCATTCATTTTTTAGCCTCCCCTCCTCCCCGCCACTCCACGGCCGGCTCCACCGGACCCTAATGAGTACTTCAGTGAGAAAGCAGCGCTGGGTTGGGTTAACTGTGTGCTGGATCTGACGCTGCCGTTAGCTTCTACAGCATCTGATTACACACTCCGCTCGGCCATCACACACACCCGGACTCAAACCTCATGCTTTTTAAGTCCAATAACAGACAACTGTCCGACATCTAAGACTGTTGCAGCACGTGTCACTCAGTCTGTAGAGGCTGGAGTTATCACTCGCATGACCTCATACTTTAATGTAATTACAGAACTAACGACGCTAGTGTGAGGAGTTCTGCTTGCAGTCAGTCTGGGAAGGTTCAGCTGCTCTCTCAGTGCACAGATTTGTTCCACTGTCCACCAAAATGAAGCAAAATGGACTGATTTATCTGTCCACCCAACAAAACTGCAGCGGAGCTTCACCAGACTGACGGTCAGAGGCTTACTGACCTACTGACGCGTTGTATCGATCCCTGAAGGAAGGTTCGGGTGCTGTAGTACACTTTTAAAAATAAGGATGCTTCACAGAGTTCTTTCCCAGGAGTGATGCCCTAGAGGAACCACTTCTGATTCCAGAAAGATCCAGGTCTGTAATTCTGAGATGTTTGAGTGTGAAGAACCTTTTAAGTTTGTAGAGAACCCTTAACTCAAGTGAGTGAGGAAGAGGGTTAGAGAGAGTGTGCAAGACAGTGAGAGAGAGAGAGAGAGAGAGCAAGAGTGTGAGAGGGAAGAAGAGTAAGAAAGAATGTGGGGGGGGGGGGTGTGAGAGATGAGAGAGAGAGAGAGAGAGAGGACAAAACAAGTGGGAAGAGCTAGAGAGACAAAGAGAGAAAGAAATAGTAAGGCAGACAATGAATGCGCTAACACGAGAGAGGAAGAGGGAGACAGCGAGACGATATGCGCGAGAGAAATGCACAAATGAGAGGATAAAATTTTAGTTTTAAGAGTGTAGCTAAATAATCCAGCAGGTGATGTTCTATATAAAATGTATTTTTTATGTATATATAATGTGTGTGTGCGCGCAGCCGCTTTAGACACCTAAATTCATTCTTTAAGACCTTGGTTCCAGGTTTCTCCTGGACGCCTCAATCAGCCAGCACTACATGAATGAGGAGCTTTGTCATTCTTTGCACAGGTGCACTACATGTCGAAATGTTTGTGGACACCCCTTCTAAAGAATGCATTCAGCTTCTTTAAGTTGACAAAGATGTTCAAATCTGCACACACGCAGCTTGTTTAGTGCCAGTAGAGAAGTATTGCCAATAGAATAGGACTCTCTGGAGTAGATAAACATGAACCTGTTGGCACCATGCTGCCTAATGCCAGAGTTATAACCCCCCAACCCCCCCGGCATTGAGATGTGAAGCAGTGGAACAGTGTTCTCTGGAATGATGTTTGATGTTGCATCCCATTCTTTCGGGATGAGTTGGGGAGTGGAAGATGATAAGGTGGGGCTGGTGAATGCAGTAAAATCCTCACAGCAAGGCTCTTCCAGAATCTAGTAGAAAGCCTTCTTCTCTGGACAGTACAGATAGTTACTCCAGCAAAAGCAGGATAGCCTCATAAGAAGCAATGAAAGAGCAGGTGTCCCAATACTTTTGTCCAAATAGATGGCAGACCATCCACTATGATGAACCTAATAAACCTTGTAAAAGAAATGTCCTTCTTTCTGGAAGGGTCTCACTGTCTGTTCTAAAAATACAGGATATATAATTCAGTCTTGGCTCAGTGTGCTCGACTCCAGCATGTGTGCAGAGATCTGCATCTTTCCTCTTTCTGCTTACCCCTCCTCCCATCCCAATCCCCAGCCATCTCAACCCTCCTGTCTTGCCCTCTCCCCCTCTCTGCTCCTGTCCTCTGGGCATTCCTGTCAAAACTCCTGTCACGGCAACCTGACACCGCAGGCAGCAGGAGCAGCGGTGCCTTCAGAAAGCCCCGAAAGCTTTTGTTCTGAAGGATTCCACCCGTCCGCGGAGTCCGTCGTCCTGGGGTGACCTCACCCCTCCTCTTCCCATCCCTTTCCCCCAGGTGTGTTATATGACCCTAGGCTGAGAGCCACACCTGGATCGCGTGGCACAGAATCTCAAAAGGCCCTTTTCTAGGGTCGCCATTAGGGACAAGTACTCACAGCGGCCAACCCTAGTTTCTGACACGGGTATTTGTATTCGTATTGTGTGCAGGCGGTTCCAGTACAACGCGAGCTTGAATGAAATATGATTCCCTCTCACCGTGGCTATCTGTTTGTCTTACACACACTCTCCCTCTCCTGCTTTGATGGATGTCCTTGTAAATCCTTTTTTCGTAACCCAGTCCCTCACGCCTTGCAGTGCGGTGGTAGTCGAACTCCTGCTCTTACAGCACCACAGCTGCACTGCTTGCGTAAGATCATGTTTTTCTGCGCATAATCGAAGCGATTAGAGGTAGGACCATGACTTAGGTTGGGAAAGACTGGTCTGATTACGATGTTTGCGGGATATAACAATATCACGCATAAATTACTATTTCATTTACATTCAGATGCCTTTTCATATACATACACAGGACAACTAGCTGGGAGGTGCTTCCATGACCGTCCGGTCACAAGAAAAGTCAAGATAAAATATGAGATCACAAATAAAAAAAAAACCCTCAAATAAAATACAAATATATATAAATAAAAATGCAACGATCAGCCATAACATTACTGCCTCATATTAAGTAGGTCCCCATTTACATTTATGGCATTTAGCTGATGTTCTTATCCAGAGCGACTTATGAGGTTAATTGCATTATAGAGGTGAGCCAATGCAGTGTTAGGAGTCTTGCCCAAGGACTCTTATTTGTGTAGTACAGCATAGCCACCCAGATCAGGAATCAAATCCCTGTCTCCCACATGGTGTGGTAGCTCACTGGCAGATAGTGGTGTTATCTGTTGCGCCACACCAACCACACCAATCAGCTCATTCAAGGCTCATTCAAGCCCATTCAAGGCATGGACTCCACATGACCTCTGAAGACGTCCTGTGGATGGAAAATAAAGGAGAGAATGATGATGTGTTTAGGAGTTTGAATAGACTGATGCATGGCCTGTAAAGGAAGCGGGTTAGAGAGACTGCAGTACTGATCAGGAACCTGTGAACAGAGAGCAGTACAGTCCAAACATGTTCATTTCAGTCTGGGGTTTAGTCTTTGTTTTTATTTTTACAGCTTAATTACTATTACTGTTTACATTGAAGTCTCTTCAAGTGCAAAAGCCTTTGTTGAAAAGCGTAACCTTGAATTGTTTGCCAAGTTTACTGTATTGAAAAACTTCCAGTACTGTAATTATGCAGCTGTATTAGGCTAGATAACCGAAGCATGCTCTCTAATTGGATAAATCATTAGGAAAGCAGCTGTTTTGTCCGCTCAACCAAAATAGGTTTAGAACATTAACATCTAGAAAAAGGGCTGTTTGAGTGTGTGAATCAGTAACGGCAGAAGGAGACCTTGCACTGGTCTGGACTAGAGTTGGGCCATATGACTATATTTTATCGTATCATGATGAACAGTATGATTTCCTAAGCATATGGAGGAGACTTATGTTAGTGCTTAATAAACACTGATCAGCTGCAGGTTTCATTATAAACAGTGTAAATAGACTGGTGTAATTAGATGTAGTTCAGCAGATGTTTCATTAAAATCACTGTATTCCGTATGAGAGAGTGTCTGAATAGTAGTTTATAAGAATCTGTCGCTGCTGATGTTTTTAGTCTGTGATTATATTGTGATGTAGTATTTTTACCATATCACCGAGCCCTAGCCTGGACTCAAGAACCATTACCACAATATTTTTCGAGAAGGCTGATTAAAAGTAATGTCAAGACCCTGATTGGATTTGGGTCTTCAAAGCATTGCCGTCCCAGCTTCTCATGGTGGAGAAAAGTAAAAAAGTTCAGGGTCTGGCTTTTGCTGTTTGGGGAGTTTTGGAGAGACCCCTTCTGCTCCAATCAGTCAGCTTCATTTAGTTCATTCATCTTGTTTATTTCAGGAGCAAGCGCCGTCTTTCGCTCTCGCTCGCTCTGTCTCTCCGCACCGTCAGAGGCGCATATGGTGTGGAGTTATTGTCGTTTTAGCCTTTAGATGGAATAAATTAGAATGTGTTTGCAAATAAATGAGTTAATTAGGAGCTTTTGCTCACCTTTGGGGGTAGGCTGTGGAGCAGATGGCATTGTGTCTTTCTTTCACTGCCACTGGAATGGTTGTCACCCCCAGAAGCCCATAGGAACCAGTGGGCCCTCGAACGATGCTTAAGTCTTTTAAGAGCTGTGGGCCTTCACTGAAGGTCTTCTCACTTGGGGGCGTCTGTATTTTTCACGCTGTTCTTTATATATTTATTGTTACGTTAAGTGATGGTAGCATGTCTTGTTCCAAACAGCCTATATAAGCGTATGCATATACGTGTTAACCCATCTGACAGGGTTACGTCTAGTAGAATCAGCGCCAAGTGATAGAACATGACTGAAGTGTCCAGGTTAATCCTGCCCTGTGGTCAGAAAGAGGTCAACAGAAGCTCACATTTGGGTCAATTGAAGTCAGTCAACGGACTAGAGGCTTTAACATAGTCATCACCAGAAGTCATGTGAGATGTTGCTGCTGTGAGGTAGGTGTTAATTAGGAGACTGTGTGGATCGAGCATGTGGGCATAGAAGAAAACTTTAATAAATCAAATTTTTAAGGTAATATATAATATAAAGGTTCTCTGAGCAGTGCGGTTGTAGAAGAACCACTTTAGTTTCATGAAGAACCATGCTTTGTAAGCAAGGCTTTAAGAACCTCTTATTTCCTGTAACATCCTGTAAAGCGAGCAGTGAGGACAGCTGAGAGAATCATCAGGGCTTCTCTGCTCAAGAACCAGAAAACAGACTCCTCTCACCCTGGTCACAACCTCTTTCTGCTGCTGGAACTATGTCCCGTAAGACTGTCAGACCCAAGAACAGTTTTTACCCTCTGACCATCACCTTCCTCAACAGCTGATCACCATCATCAGCTACAGGCTGTAGATATTACGGATATTACTGCTAAACTATTATCATCACTCTTATCCTACAGTCACTGCATTACTGCACCACTTTTCACTTCACACGTGTGTTCACTGCTGTGGTTACACAGTATTTCATCTGTATAGTGTTGCTTTCTGCTGTTCTGTGAATAACACTGTGAAGCACACTGTATAGACATGTCCTGGTAAGGTCTATGTATACTGTCTATACTATTGCTCTCTGTATATTGTGTATCGTCTGTAAATTATATGTAGAGCAGCTGTATATTGTTAACACTAGCGAGACACTAACAGCCGGAAACAAATTGCTTACTTTCTTGGCCAATAAATCTGATTCTGATTTCAAATGGGTTCTTTACCAGTTTATAGGGTCTTCACGCTTTGCACCTGTATTACGAACATGGTTCAGAAAGTAACTACTCAATTGCCATATGTGCAGCGCAAATAGAAATCTGTCCTACGCATTTAACCCATCTGTGCAGTGAACACAATAGTAATGTCCCCATCAAATTCTTTTGCCCCGATCCAATTAGAGTACCCTAATGCTCAGATCTGATCCGATCTTTGTGTTCATACAGATAATACAGCTTGGGTAAGACGAAGAACACTAGTAAATAAAAATAATTAATTATATATATATATATTTATTTATTTATTTATTATTTATTTATTTTTAGCTATGATGATGCTACTAGTTAGCCGGTCGAGCTGGTCCACCCCCTCGACTGTATTAGCTATGATGCTACTAGTTAGCCGGTCGAGCTGGTCCACCCCCTCGACTGTGTTAGCTATGATGCTACTAGTTAGCCGGTCGAGCTGGTCCACCCCCTCGACTGTGTTAGCTATTATGCTACTAGTTAGCCGGTCGAGCTGGTCCACCCCCTCGACTGTATTAGCTATGATGATGCTACTAGTTAGCCGGTCGAGCTGGTCCACCCCCTCGACTGTATTAGCTATGATGATGCTACTAGTTAGCCGGTCGAGCTGGTCCACTCCCTCGACTGTGTTAGCTATGATGCTACTAGTTAGCCGGTCGAGCTGGTCCACCCCCTCGACTTTATTAGCTATGATGCTACTAGTTAGCCGGTCGAGCTGGTCCACCCCCTCGACTGTATTAGCTATGATGCTACTAGTTAGCCGGTCGAGCTGGTCCACCCCCTCGACTGTGTTAGCTATGATGCTACTAGTTAGCCGGTCGAGCTGGTCCACCCCCTCGACTGTGTTAGCTATTATGCTACTAGTTAGCCGGTCGAGCTGGTCCACCCCCTCGACTGTATTAGCTATGATGATGCTACTAGTTAGCCGGTCGAGCTGGTCCACCCCCTCGACTGTATTAGCTATGATGATGCTACTAGTTAGCCGGTCGAGCTGGTCCACCCCCTCGACTGTGTTAGCTATGATGCTACTAGTTAGCCGGTCGAGCTGGTCCACCCCCTCGACTGTATTAGCTATGATGATGCTACTAGTTAGCCGGTCGAGCTGGTCCACCCCCTCGACTGTGTTAGCTATGATGCTACTAGTTAGCCGGTCGAGCTGGTCCACCCCCTCGACTGTATTAGCTATGATGCTACTAGTTAGCCGGTCGAGCTGGTCCACCCCCTCGACTGTATTAGCTATGATGCTACTAGTTAGCCGGTCGAGCTGGTCCACCCCCTCGACTGTATTAGCTATGATGATGCTACTAGTTAGCCGGTCGAGCTGGTCCACCCCCTCGACTGTATGAGCTATGATGCTACTAGTTAGCCGGTCGAGCTGGTCCACCCCCTCGACTGTATTAGCTATGATGCTACTAGTTAGCCGGTCGAGCTGGTCCACCCCCTCGACTGTATTAGCTATGATGATGCTACTAGTTAGCCGGTCGAGCTGGTCCACCCCCTCGACTGTATGAGCTATGATGCTACTAGTTAGCCGGTCGAGCTGGTCCACCCCCTCGACTGTATGAGCTATTATGCTACTAGTTAGCCGGTCGAGCTGGTCCACCCCCTCGACTGTGTTAGCTATTATGCTACTAGTTAGCCGGTCGAGCTGGTCCACCCCCTCGACTGTGTTAGCTATGATGCTACTAGTTAGCCGGTCGAGCTGGTCCACCCCCTCGACTGTATGAGCTATGATGCTACTAGTTAGCCGGTCGAGCTGGTCCACTCCCTCGACTGTGTTAGCTATGATGCTACTAGTTAGCCGGTCGAGCTGGTCAACCCCCTCGACTGTGTTAGCTATGATGCTACTAGTTAGCCGGTCGAGCTGGTCAATCCCCTCGACTGTGTTAGCTATGATGCTACTAGTTAGCCGGTCGAGCTGGTCCACTCCCTCGGCTGTGTTAGCTATGATGCTACTAGTTAGCCGGTCGAGCTGGTCAATCCCCTCGACTGTATTAGCTATGATGCTACTAGTTAGCCGGTCGAGCTGGTCAACCCCCTCGACTGTGTTAGCTATGATGCTACTAGTTAGCCGGTCGAGCTGGTCCACCCCCTCGACTGTATTAGCTATGATGATGCTACTAGTTAGCCGGTCGAGCTGGTCCACCTCCTCGACTGTATTAGCTATGATGATGCTACTAGTTAGCCGGTCGAGCTGGTCCACCCCCTCGACTGTATTAGCTATGATGCTACTAGTTAGCCAGTCGAGCTGGTCCACCTCCTCGACTGTATTAGCTATGATGCTATTAGTTAGCCAGTCGAGCTGGTCAACCTTCCTAGACTGTATTAGCTATGATGCTACTAGTTAGCCAGTCGAGCTGGTCCACCTCCCTGACTGTGTTAGCTATGATGCTACTAGTTAGCCAGTCGAGCTGGTCCACCCCCTCGACTGTGTTAGCTATTATGCTACTAGTTAGCCTGTCGAGCTGGTCCACCCCCTCGACTGTGTTAGCTATGATGCTACTAGTTAGCCGGTCGAGCTGGTCCACCCCCTCGACTGTATTAGCTATGATGATGCTACTAGTTAGCCGGTCGAGCTGGTCCACCCCCTCGACTGTATTAGCTATGATGCTACTAGTTAGCCGGTCGAGCTGGTCCACCTCCTCGACTGTGTTAGCTATGATGCTACTAGTTAGCCGGTCGAGCTGGTCCACCCCCTCGACTGTGTTAGCTATGATGCTACTAGTTAGCCGGTCGAGCTGGTCCACCCCCTCGACTTTATTAGCTATGATGCTACTAGTTAGCCAGTCGAGCTGGTCAACCCCCTCGACTGTATTAGCTATGATGCTACTAGTTAGCCTGTCGAGCTGGTCCACCCCCTCGACTGTGTTAGCTATGATGCTACTAGTTAGCCGGTCGAGCTGGTCCACCCCCTCGACTGTGTTAGCTATGATGCTACTAGTTAGCCAGTCGAGCTGGTCCACCCCCTCGACTGTGTTAGCTATGATGATGCTACTAGTTAGCCGGTCGAGCTGGTCCACCTCCTCGACTGTATTAGCTATGATGCTACTAGTTAGCCGGTCGAGCTGGTCCACCCCCTCGACTGTATGAGCTATGATGCTACTAGTTAGCCGGTCGAGCTGGTCCACCCCCTCGACTGTATTAGCTATGATGCTACTAGTTAGCCGGTCGAGCTGGTCCACCTCCTCGACTGTATTAGCTATGATGCTACTAGTTAGCCGGTCGAGCTGGTCCACCCCCTCGACTGTATGAGCTATGATGCTACTAGTTAGCCGGTCGAGCTGGTCCACCCCCTCGACTGTGTTAGCTATAGCTGCTGTATCAACACCGGTCGCGAGGCCACTTCACTAACAGTCAGGCCATGGCTGCCCCACCATTTGTTAAAGAACTGCTTGTAGCACCTTCATTTTTCAAGTTGGGTTTGGAAACATGAGGCGTCCTCACATCAGCGTTATCCTGACGAGCAAAAGTTTAGAAGGTCATCTCGTCTCACAGGCCATCAAACCATGCCTCTGAGACTGTGGTGGGGGTGGTGGGGGTTGTCTGTCTGTAGGAAATGCAGCTTACGGCCTTCTGGCTTTGGAATGCGCTTTCTTTCCAAATTCCCACAGCTGCTAATATCAGACTAGCGTATGGATGTGAACGGAATGCGCCTTGTAAGACCTTTTCCTAAGCATTAGTTAAGCTAGAAAGCATGCTTGGCTGTTAAAGTACACCCAGCCACGGCCTCTGCAGGCTTTGGGGGAGTGAGAATGTTGATACGTGAGCGAGTGTGTTTGTGTAAATGTGTGTGCACGCTTGCTGGATGTGGTTAAGTGCTTTGACATCTCAGTAACATCTCTGTGGTGGAGATGTGATCTTAGATAAAAGTGACTGAACGGTCCATGGCAGTTCCTTGTGTGCAACCAGAGCCACCTCAGGCAGACATGTTCTGGCATGTTCCAAAACAGACTGTGTGTGTGTGTGTGTGTGTGTGTGTGTGTGTGTGTGTGTGTGTGTGTGTGTGTGTGTGCTTGCATGAGAAACAATCACCGTGGGCCTGCGAACCATCTGGATTCAGGCTAGTGCTTTGAAACACATCTGCCGGCTTGCCTGCTACAACGGCCTGAAACTGCAAGGCGCAGCATTCTGGCCACTCCACTGCTAATCAGAAGGAGCTGCTCCAGCCGCTGACGCGATAGGCAGCGGGAATCCACCACTCGCCGCCTCGTCCTTCCGCTTCCCATCTCAGAAAAGGGTCGTCTTGTTCCGTTTTTCTGAGTCAAAGGGTGACTCTCCTCCGAAACTGCCAAACCACCAGTGGAGCAGGGCTGCCATATGATACGTAAATTATATGTCCAAATGTTTGTGGACATCCCTTCTAATGAGTGCATTCAGCTACTTTGGGTTGCACCCATTGCTGACACAGATGTGCAAATGCGCGCGCACACACACACACATACACAGCTTGACTAGTCCCTGTAGAGAAGTACTGCCAATAGAATAGGACTCTCTGAAGCAGATAAACATGAACCTATTGACACCATGCCTAATGGTATAAAGCCCCCCCCCCCACCCAGCCCTTGAGCATGTGGGGCAGTGGAGCTGTGTTCTTTGGGATGAGCTGGGGAGTTGTGGATGAGGTGTGGTCGTGATCATTCGACATCTTGACCTCACAAACGCTGCTCTTGTCGCTGAATGCAATCAGATCCTCACAGCAATGCCATTTCAGAACCACATCTGGTAGAAAGACTTCCCTGGAGAGTAGAGACAGTTATTGGGGATGTTTTAAAGAGATATTTTAATAGATCGGGTATCTGCTATTTCAATTCCAATCCAGTTTAGAGTCTTTGTTTCAACCACGGTGTTCAGAGCGCCATCTGTCTGCCTCTAAGCGCCACTAACAGACGTTAACAGGCATTAAGAGAGACTGATCAAATCGGGGCTTCCCTAACAGCTATTCCAACTCCTACTTTTTTATACCCTTTATTTTAGAAGACATAATGAATGATCACGTGTCCCAATACTTTTGTCTATGTAGTTCGTCATGATACAGGGGTTACAATTTAATGTGTTGCGATAAATTGCTTTTTTTAAATTAACTAATTAATGAATGAATTTAGAAATCTAATTTAAGGGAAATATGTCATTATAAAAACACACCATCATATTCAGATAATCTGAGTAAAAGATAACTTTACTTTTAAAGCAATCTGAAAAGTGGGATCTGAAGACAGAGTACAACACTGCCATCTAGTGGCCGGGGTTTAAACACAACACTAAATGAACCCCTGCCTGACACTAATCTTTACATGTAAACTATTTTTAAAAAATCAACACTGTTTGAAAATCGATGCAGTATTGCTAAACATATCTCAATAATTTGATAGATCCGTATTTTCCCACACCCCTGCTACACTAGAGTCGGGGTTGGGTGGAGTGGAGTGGAGTGGGAGGCCGTGCCTCTGTGTTATTTCTGAGGGGGGAGACGTGGCGGCGGGATGGGAAGAAATTGAAAAGATTTCAGTGATAAACTTGTCACAGTAAATTAGCGTGCTGGCGCAAAGGGAGCTTGTTATGTTTGTGGAACAGTAAAGCCGATCCTGTTGACAAGGGAAGGGTTCGGGAAGCGCTGGGGGAAAGATGAGCAAAGCTGATTCATCTCTGGCTTCTCTATAGAGACAGTCTGAGACACGTCAGCTTGCTCGCTCGCTCGATCTCTCTCACTTACTCCCTCTCTCGTCCACACACACACACACACACACACACACACACAGCCGTGCTCGTTCTGCTTTTCTGCACTTTGCTTTGTTCCAGGGACAGGCCAGCGCTGTGTTAATATGCCTTTGAGGAGAACTCACTTTGTCACTGCTCTGTGTGCACGCATGCGCACACACACACACACACACACACACACACCGAGAGTAAGCTAGTGAGCGGAGTCAGTTTTAGTTAGACCCAACACACCGTCAGATTACACGTTCATTAAGTTTGTGAAGTGTATTTATTGCTTGTCCCCCGTTACCTTGCTTGATCTCTGCTCTAACTGTGGACGTGACCTTTCGTTCATATCCAGCAAGCATGATGAAGACCCCCATGGGCCCCTGGGTGTTGATGATGATGATGATGTGCTGTGCTCTGAGGCCCTTCCCCTTAACGGTTTAGTCCCACTGGACTTCCCACTATCAGTCATGGGCATGCACACCATGAATATCCACTGCTAGGGATATATGTCTTACAAGAGCAACGTGCAGTGAAATAATAAGAAAAAAAAGCATCAGAGCAGGTTGGGCCTAGTGTATGGTCCAGTGAGCCCTTTCCATTAGTGTATATCAATGAACAACCAAGCCTATTTGTGCAAAAACCAGGGTAAGTCCATGTATAGAAAGCTAAAGAACAAGATAAAAAGACGCTTGAAAAGTCAAAACTGTAGCAAGGAGGGTTCAGAGTGGCTCATGTAGTGTAATGCGCGATCACTCTGGTTCGGGGGTTGCAAGTCCAAATCCACAGCCAAGCCGCTTTGCCATCAGTGGCCGGAGTCAGAGAGTGCACAATTGGCTGAGCTTTCTCCGGGTGGGTAGATGGCGCTCACTCCGCCCCTCTGGGGACCTGGTGCTTTCCTCAGACGGTGTCTGCTGTTTGAAAAAGAGGCACTGTCTGGCTTTGTATGTATCAGAGGAGACGTGTGTTAAGTTCTTACCTTCCTAGTGTCCGGGAGCATTGCTAGCACTAGGGGGAGCTGCGAATGAGTGGGTCAGTTGGCAGCACCACGTTGGGAGAAAAGGGGGAAAAAAGACTGTGTAGACCAGTGAGAAGGCAGGCTTCATTTAAATGAGCATTATGTAAGAGTTGGTATTTATTGCTCCTGGGCTCCCCCTAGAGTTGAGGAGTGTAATTCACATTTAATGGACAAAAGTATTGGGATACCTGTTCATTCATCTTTGCTGTCGAAATCAAGGGCATTAAACAAAGAGTTCATCCTGCTGTCTCTACAGTCCAGGGAAGACATTCTACTATTTTTTACTAGAGCATTGCTTTGAGGATTTGATTGCATTCAGCAACAATAGCCTTAGTAAGGCTATCTCAACGCCAGTGGAGCTTTATACCCCTCTAGCCCAGGCTTTGCATTAGGCATGGTGCCAATAGGTTGATGTTTATCTGCTACAGACAGATGTCCTATTCTTTTGGCAGTACTTCTCTACATGGATTAGACAAGCTTTGTGTGTGTGTGTGTGTGTGTGTGTGTGTGTGTGTGTGTGTGCTTTTGCTGAATGTATTCATTTAGAAGGGGTGTCCACAAACATTTGGACATAGAGTGTACATCTGGCATCATTTCCAGCATTCATAATAAAGCATTAGAAGCAGTTTACCCCATCCAGCATGCCACTGGCTGTCAGAGATGACCGGTCCTGGTCCGGTTTGATGGCGTAGCTGGAGGAGATCATGGGTACAGTGTTTGTTGAGACAAGCGGGGCCTCAGGGTTATCTCATGCTTTGGATGCTAATTGAAACTAGCATAAGCTGGCTAATGAACTCTGATTGCACTAATGAATTAGCTACAGTGAGAGTGCTGGAGTGTGGAGAGGGGCCAGAGCGGACACTCCACCGAGCCACAGTCACACACTCGCTCTCAAGTCACTCTCAAGCCTCAGGAGAGGGGTGTCACCCTGCTCACTGGTGATTTCTCAACAGCACTTTTTGGTCCTCTTGTGCTAGGTAGCGTGTGGGTGGAGAACCTCTGTATACTTTCCATAGCTTGAGCCTACACCTCCATCTCTGGCCCTGCATTCCCTCGTCATTACTGTGAGCCGTTCATAGGTTCTAGCCTGAAGGAACCAAGTTCCTTCGGGTTCGTTTAGCTTGTGTGTCTCAATGCTGGTGTGTCAGAGGGTGCATTTGGTTGATTCACTGTTGTGGTTTGTACAGTTCTATATGCCATGTTTGCTCCAGATCTTTAGCTATGTCCAAATGTTTGTGGACATCCCTTCTAATGAATGCAATGGATTTTGGGCCCCATTTAAAAATAAATTACACTGGGCCTCACATCTATAACAATTCTGCTAAAATACTCAATCCATACATTTATTATGTCTTGTCGCTCTTATTGAATTCAATCAAATCCTTACAGCAATGCACCAAAATCTAGTAGCCTTTTTCCCTGGACATTAGAGAAAGTTACTCCAACAAAAGCAGGATAACCTTTATTGTTTAATACCTTTGATATTAGAAAGAAAAACGTATATAAGCAGCTGTCCAAAAACTTTTGTCCAAAATCGATACTGGTTTTGACCTAACCTGTATGCTGGATTCCTGCCAGTTTGTTGATGTTGGATGTGCATGTTAGCCTGCGCATCTGTGTGACGCCATGCTAATGTTATATGTGTGTGTGTGTGTGTGTGTGTGTGTGTGTGTGTGTGTGTGTGTATTGTGTTGTGTTTCCACATTGGTTGGGAATGTCTGAGAGCTGTGATTGGGGCGGGGGGGATGCAGGGTTTGCTGTCAGTATGCCTGAGGCTGATCATCCTGGTTTAGAAACTGTGGCCATTTTGGCTTCTCTCCTCAGAAAGATCTCCCCAGGAATTCTGGGAAAGGTAGCGTTGAGCGTGTAGACGGGGAGTGGAGGAGAAAAATGTATCAATTGGGATTTTGAGAAACACAGCCCCCTTTATGTGAACTGCAGTGTGTGTAATTAACCGCTCTGCGAATGGAAGTATTTAGCCGTGGTTGCCATGGAGACTCGGCGAAAAGGTGCTCGGGGGTCAGTTCAGCAGGGTCATGTAATTGTGTGGAAACCAAAATGTATACACCTGAACACAATGACTAGTGCTCGTTGTGGGGGTGGGCGGGGTGGGGGGCTTTAAGCCTAATTTAAACGGTTTCCTTTTTTATTGACTTATTTATTTATTTTTAGGTGTTTTGTTATTCATGCACACGATGTCTGAAATAACCACACACCTGACTCCCTGTTTGTATACAGAGTTTTACAAACACACACACGCACACACACACACACGCACAGGCCTTAGGCTTGCTATGCAGTTTTCCCTTCGTTCTGCTTCTTCAGGTCAGATGAAGCTGGACCTGTTACTGAACCCCAAGAGATCCTAAAGGATCAGGACCACAACAGAGCTTTTGCATACACTCACTCACTCACTCACACACTCTCTCTCTCTCTCTCTCTCTCTCTCTCTCTCTCTCTCTCTCTCTCTCTCTCTCTCTCTCTCTCTCTCTCACTCTGCCTCTCTACCTTGCACGCTCCCCCATTTCTTTCTGCTTTCTTTCCCCCTCCTCTCTTCTTCTTTATATTTCTTGCTCTCATCCCTCACCCTCCTTGTGTGTGTGTGTGTGTGTGTGTATAGTAGGTCTGTGTGTGTGTGTGTGGTGCGCGCACATGCTCTGGCTGTGCAGAATCTGGTTGAATGTAATTTATTAGAAAACACCACTGCTGTTTAATTTCTCTCGCTCACACTCACACACGCGCATTCCTGCCACAGCCTCTTTCAGCCTCGGCGGGCTGCGGGGTGTGTTCTGTTGCCTCAGAAGCGCCCCAGGCAAGTCCTAATTAGGCAGATGTGACATCACTGCATGTAAGAAAGAGCAGGCGTGTGGAAAGGGTCACTCAGGCTTCTTTTAAAGGAAATTAGCCGGACATTCAGAAGACCCGCGTCCCACCAGCAATCACAGGAACAGAGACCGGGGTCCCAGCAGAGAGCAGTGTTCGGCCCCTGTCTTTGAATGTGTGTGTGCGGGGGGTGGAGAGAGGATAATAGAGATGCTCAGTTTGTTGTTTTTTGATATTTAGTGCAGTGCTGGATTTAGCTTTACTGATCGTGAGGAAAGATGCAATATGTAAATGAGACCTTTAACTCACTGGTTCCCAGCTGTGGTCCCGGAGTAACGAGTAACCCCATCCCAATACACCTAATGCATCAGATCAGCTCATTACCGAACCAGGACAGCACTCAAATGTGGAGGACGTGGGTTTATGAGAATGGCGAACCCAGCATAACAAATTACTGTGGTGGAAGTACTGGTCAGTATTTATGTGGCAAACTGGAAACCTCAAATACCGTTATCTGGCATAACCAAAACAGAGCTGGAAAAGGAGCCAATCATCACAGTTCCGACCCCTCAAAATGTACATAAACTCCTCCCACTAGAGACAAAATGCACCACAATTTCAGAAGAATATGGTGGTGATGATACTGGAGGTATTATAGTAGGTGAATGTGCTGTGGTTGGGGTTACTATAGCCTGTGTGTGTGTGTGTGTGTGTGTGTGTGTGTGTGTGTGTGTGTGTGTGTGTGTGTGTGTGTGTGTGTGAGAGAGAGCATTAACGTTAGTGTGCTCTTCAGTGCTGGTTTATAAACAGAGTGTGTGTGTGTGAGAAAGATTATGACCTTTTTTTTATTCTGTGAGGAAAAATGGGCTCTATCCTGTGTATCTAGTGGGGTGGAGGGGTTTGGGGGGGGCAGCTGTTTCAGAATGTAAAGATGGTGTGCAAGAACGAGCTGAGGAGGCAAACTGTGCACCAACACTGGAGTCAGCAACACCACTGCAACCCAGTTAATAATAAATTGTGTATGTGGGTGACATTGAGCGCTGTGTGTGTGTGTGTGTGCGTGCATGCTTGCATGCTTGCATGGTCACATGGCCTTCACCTCCGCATGGGTTCCAGTAATTGATGAATGATTTTCCAGCTGATAAATAACTGTCCAGTCTTTTAACCTCTTGGTCTTTTGGCTGCGTTTTGGACACAGTTAGTGTGTGTGTCTGGTGTGTGTGGGTGTGTGTGAGTGTGTGCGCGCATATGTGCGTGTGTGCGAAGGACCCATCTGTGACACGGCCGCTGCTTTGAGCTGGGAGCACATGTGGCAGAGAAATGACTCTCTGTCTCTTTGATATGGAAAACACCTATATATCTTCTCAAAGGCATCTGTGCTCAGTGTGTGTGTTTGTGTATCTGCCAGCTGTGTGCAATGTGGTAAGGTGTGTAGATTAATGTCTGTGTGTGTATTTGTGTAAGATGGATAAAACCACACACACACACACACACACGCGCTCTCACACACACGCTCTCACACTCCCTGCAAATCTGCTTGGCTTCTCCAAGCAGGTGTCACTCATAGCTCATTACCCCCAAAAGCCTGATCTCTGTGTGTGAGAGAGAGAGAGAGAGAGAGAGAGAGAGAGAGAGAGAGGTTAAAAATAAGTTGGTTTGAAGTTTGATGATGTTCTTCTGTTTTGTGCAGGTATGACTACCGCGAGATGCTCCACAACTCCACCTTCTGTCTGGTGCCCAGAGGACGACGCCTTGGCTCCTTTCGCTTCCTGGAAGCTCTGCAGGTGAAGTCACACACACACACACACACTCGGATGTTTGAGGTTGTGAGTGTTGCTGAGCTGAAGCTCAGTCTGGTCTGGTTTTGGTTCAGGGCTGTTCATCTCCTGTTTCCACCACACAGATGTACCTGAGCCCCAGCCGCTTCTCCTCCATTCTCATCTCCTCTCGCCCCTCTCGCTCCTCTCGCTCACACTCATTAGCACATCACCAGCTAATTTTTTTCTGTGCTCTCCCTGCTTTTTGTTTTCCGTATTCCGTATCAGTCTCTGTCAGTCTAGAAAAAGCAGATACTCTATCTATCTGGACAAAAGTATTGGGACACCTGCTCATGAATTATTTCTTTGGGAATCCAGAGTATTAAAAAGAGTAAGTAACCTACCTTAACTATATCTACTGTCAAAGAAGATTTTTTACTAGATTTTACTGGAGCATTGCTGTGTGGAGTTGATTGCATTTAGCAGCAAGAACATTAGTGAGGTCAGGATATTGGATGATCACCAACCCACCTCATCCCCAACTACTGCTCCATTCAGTACTACCCAAGTACTGAATGGAGCACCAACCATCATTCCAGAGAACACAGCTCCACTGCTCCTCAGCTCAATGCTGGGGGGCTTCATACCCCTCTAGCCCACACCTGGCATTAGACAGCATGGTTCCAATAGGTTCATGTTTATCTGCTGTAGAGAGTCCTATTCTATTGGCAGTGCTTCTCTGCAGGTACTAGACAAGCTGTGTGTGTGCATTTGCACATCTGTGTCAGCAGTGGGTGCAACTTAAAGTAGCTGGATGCATTCATTAGAAGGGGTGTCCACAAACATTTTGACATTCAGGGAATCTCGTCTTATCTTCTCTCCGTTTCTCCGATCCTTCCTCAGTCTCTCCATCCCGTCCTCCTTCTCCAGCTACTCCTTTGTCTGCTTCTTTCTCGCCCTTCATCCCTCCTTACCTCCAACTCTTTCTCTTTCAATAACTTAAATACAAAATAACACCCATTTTGTGTGTGTGTGTGTGTGTGTGTGTGTGTGTGTGTGTGTGTGTGTGTGTGTGTGAGCAGATCTGCTGTAATGTAATTCAGTAACTGGGCTGTGGTTTAATAGGTGCCCTTTATGTTCTGCTTCTTGTAATACATGCAGTCGTGGGCCGATTTGTCTGCCCATCTAATGGAAGCGCGCTATGAGTGACACATGGCCATGACCTTTCTTCTCGTGTGTGTGTGTGTGTGTGTGTGTGTGTGTGTGTGTGATTGCAGGCTGCCTGTGTGCCCGTCATGCTGAGTAACGGTTGGGAGCTTCCCTTCTCTGAGGTCATCGACTGGAACACAGGCGCTGTGATCGGAGACGAGAGGCTCCTGCTGCAGGTCAGAAATCTCTCTCTCTCTCTCTCTTCCTCTCTCTCTTTCTTTCTCTCTATTTCTCGTTCTCTTTCTCTCTCTCTCTCGCTCTCTCTCACTGTCTGTCTCTCTCTCTCTCTCTCTCTCTCTCTCTCTCTCTCTCTCTCTCACTGTCTCTCTCACTGTCTCTTCTTTCTGTGACCACATACCTGATTAGTGGAAATAACGGCCTATGGCTTAAATAACGCTCACGAGACATTGTGGCATAGACTGTGTTGGGTGACGGGAGGTGTTAATTATAGAGGTTAGTGGCGCACCGTGATGCCGTTAGGAGGAGCTCAATGCGAGGGAAGTTCATTCTCTGTACACCTTCACTACGGCGGCTCCAGAACATCCCACAAAATTTAAGGTTTCTGAGATGCCACCACCCTTCACCCCTTGTCACAGTCATATCAGAATATAATGACCACCCCTGGTTTGGAATAAGCTCGGCCCGGGATGTCACAGATGCCTACTCCTAACGGCGTAATATTAGAGCCCCATGGGCCGTTGATGCCAGAGGCTAACTAAGACTCTGACATCTGGTAAAGAGCAATCGATAGACCACTGTGGAGCAGTTAACCTCAGTACACCCAACACCTTCTGTCCCCTTATACAGTCCATGCCACAACGAGGGTGGTAGTTCCCACTATGAGGGAGGTGGTCCTAATGTTGATGTCCTGACTGTGTGGATGTCTTTCTCTCCTCCTCCTCCTCCTCCTCCTCCTCATCGCCATTTTCCTGCTATTTCAGTCCACGGCTCTGGGTAGTGTTACCTGTGACCTGTATGCTTTTCTCCTTTCTAAATTGAATGCTCTCTGATGAAAGCATTGCAGCGGTCAGTCTGTGCCCAGTGTCCACTTCCACTGTTTATATCGTTCTTGAGGATGCTGTAGCTTTCATGATGATGGCAGGGAGTCTCCCAACAGGCCTAATTTACTGATTTGTAGCACAAGTGACCTCAGGATTCAAAACTACATGAGCATCAGCATCGTCTCCTTTCTCCCACAAATCCACACCAGACACCAGTACTGCTCCTCTCCTCTTCTAGTCCTGCCTTTTCTTTATGTATTGTTCTGACAGTATGATGGTGACAGTTCTTCTCTCTTCTCTTCTCTTCATCGTTCTTCTCTTCTAAACTCTTCTCTTTTCTCCTGTAAACCTCTCTTCCCCTCTCATATCCTTTCCTCTCTTCTCCAACCCTCTTCTCCTCCCCACTCTTCTTTTTCCTTCTCTTCACTCTTCTCTTCGTCCTCCAGATCCCCTCCACCGTGCGCTCCATCCATCAGGATAAGATTTTGGCTCTGAGGCAGCAGACCCAGTTCCTGTGGGAGGCCTACTTCTCATCAGTGGAGAAGATTGTACTCACCACTCTGGAAGTGAGTGATGAGCTTTCAGCCTTTCTCTTTCACCATCACGATTGTTTCTGTGCCAATCAACATGCTGCTCAGGAAACTGTACAGTAATTGCAGTCTGATAGGTTTATTGCATGTCACACTGTCAATAAAATCCTGGCCGAATTCTGCTGCAGATATGATGTTCACGTCTGCTGCACGCAGTGTCTGCTGTTCAGCATTTCTGTGCTTAATACACTTGTACAGAGGCAGAAAAGGCCCAAAAACAAAGATTGAAATGTTATTGTGTGTTTTACAGTTCTGGGAATTGCAGAATTTTAAGTCTGTTTCCCCTTCAAAAATAATTCTGACATACGTGTAGGTGGAATTGTGTGGCATTCCATGTTCATCTCCACTGCTTAAAGAGGTGCATCGCATTCACAGATTTTTGGTTTGCTTGCTACAGCCATTATGGCAAAAACTGTAGTAGAGCTGGGGAATATGACAATATTTTATCGTATTTTGATACATTTAGTTATCATGGGACACAGTATGCTTTTATAAGTGTATCGTGGATATCGCCAGAGCACTGATTAACTGCACGTTTCATTACAAAGAGTGTAATCAGTCTTATTTACATTTTTAAAATGTTACGCTGTTGCTGCATTTTGTCTACATGACACAATATTGCGATAAATGAACATTTCTCCATATCACCCAGCTCTAAACTGTGGTGTAAAATATACATTTATATATCGTTCCTGTGACACAAAAACCAGAACATCTCCAAAACAGCAGCTTTACAGGAGGAGGAAAAAACAAATAAAGTCAAATCAAGAGTCCATGGAAGACAAGCATCCAGGCTTTTTTCTGTCCTAGTGGGACGAACTTCCCCTGGGTGTCCGAACAGTCGCTCGCCGTCTTCAAATGTCGGCTGCAGACCCACCTCTTCCCAGAGTACTCGGGCAGAGTGTAGTGCAGAGTATTGTCTCCGTACTGACTTTTGTATTCAGTAGTATCTAAGCTCTGAGGTGTCTTTTGGATCCTAGTCTGTACAAACTAGCTAAGGGTATTTCCAGAGTGAGCAGTGAAGCTCTTCTGTAAGTCGCTCTGGAGAAGAGCATCTGCTTACATTTACATTTATGGCATTTAGCTGACGCTCTTATCCAGAGCAATTTACAAGGTTATTCATATCACAGAGCTGGGCCAATGTAGTGTTGGGAGTCTTGCCCAAGGACTCTTATTAGTGTAGCACAGCATAGCCACCCAGACCGGGAATCGAACCCCAGTCTCCCACATGGTGTGGTAGCTCACTGGCAGGTAGTGGTGTTACCTATTGTGCCTCACCAACCGCAACCGCACCTGCTAAATGTCTTAAATATAAATGTATAATGTATAAATTTCAAGAAGCTTTTATTGTCATTCCACCTGAATACAAGTACGCAGTGGAGCGAAATGGCGTTCCTCCAGGACCATCATTGTGCAACATGAAACAGAAACGATACAGTACAGATACATAAATGCACAAACATGGAATCACATAAACAACACAATAAATATGATGCATATAACAGACATTAGACACAGTAAACAGACGGGACAGTGCAGCGCATACACAGCACTCAGTTCTCAGTATGTGTGTGTTGGGGATGAGGTGCAGAGGTATGCAAGGTGCTATGATTATAGATTATAGCTATATATGCAGTCTGCTTATAACATACGTAAACACGGCAGTTACTAAGGTAGAACAGCTCTTTTGTATACAGTGTTTTGCAGCAAGTAACCTTATAAGACCTTAGCTTTCTATGGTACTTGAGGTAAAAAGAGCAGTTTTGGAGCTTTTCAGTATTTTTCTATTCATCGTTAAATTCTGACACTATGTAAATAACAACTGGCTCATTCTCATTATGTCAAAAAGTTACAATTGCAAAACTGGATAAATGCCGCTAAGCTGCTGCCTCACAGGTCTGATGTTTCAAATTTCCGTGTCTGTTAAAAGCTTCCTTCCAGAAAATAAGAGTAATAAGATCTGAAATCCTGATTTGTCACAGACTTGGTCTGGACTACTACATCCTGCAGCACTTTTGATTGCCAGGCCTTTAAACAGTGCGGAAACAGATATCCTCTCCTGCTTCCAAAAGCACAATGAGATTACAGTATAAAGACTCCACCTGAGAGCGAAAACAGTCCGGCTAATTTCTGTTAAGCTGTTAGAGCACCTAAAGGTAATTGTTCTCCCTTTCTGTCCCCCGCAAATTGTTAGATTCAAGCCCTATTAGTGATGAAAGGGAAATAAATGATGCTGTTAACTGTCATTTTCTCCCTGCGTGCCATCTCATTGCTAAGATCAATGCTCAGGGTGCTTCAGGGTTGACTGGGAATGTAATTGATTCCGCAAGCTGGTGTCTCAAGGCAGCCTGCCTGGCCATCGTGCTCCTCTGTTCTCTGTTTACCATAGTGGAAGCGTTTGATGCGGAAACTTGATATTAACATAAAGAAGAAATGTAGCGTATTAAAGCGGCCAGATCTCGCCGATAGACTCCAGTGGATAACAGACATCATAGACATCGCTAGCAGAGTCTCACAGGACTCCTTACTGCGCCCAGTTTCAGAATGTGCTTTTTTATTGTCTTTTAAATGTAATCTTATAAAACCACTTGCAGGCTCGTGAATTGATTGTAAACGAGGGGAAACGGCCAAATTACTTGCAGATTAGGGTTTGGTGGTATAATGGTAATACGATATACTGCAGGATTGAAAAATGATCTGCAAATTTCAACAGTGTTTACGAAATAAAGGCTTAGATGATGTGTCAGATTTCTGTGTTGTGTCTATCTAGTACACAGCCCAATAAGCTCACCCCCCCCATGTGTGTATAAGAGGGCCACAGGATGGGGCGCTGTGGGAGCTCCCTGATGTGATGCACTGAAAACAGGTGTGAGCAAGCAAACCCGGATTAACCAGTCTGCTAAATGTGTCTTAAAAAAAAAGAAAAAAGTCAGCGTAAGAAATGGAAATGCCCCCGACAAGCACATCTAACTTACCAACAAAATGAATGTTCAGTATCGGCTGTTCTTCCGAAGACCAGTCACTCAGTGCTCACAGACATGAGGCTTCATCCTCTAAATGTGTGATTTAAGCCTCAGTTAGCTGGAACATGGCCTGTGCTCTGGCTTTTGGCGCACTAGCTAACCCTTCTAAGCCTAGTTAGCGGTCTACAGATCCAAACACGACACACAGCTGTTGTATTATGACTTGTATTATGTTTATCCGACACCAGTCACTCAATTTCGCAATGAAGTACCTAGCATCGAATATATCGCTTCAGCATCATCATCGCAATCTGCGCATGCACAGTAGTCACATTGCAGGACATGCAATGCACAGCCCTCTTAGCAAGAGAATAGCGGCCCACTGTTGACCCACTAACGACAAAGCTAGATGTCTACTGGCATTTTGCTCAGCGATTTCTGGTAAAGGTAAAGGTGCACGTATTTGTCACTGTACAGTGTACACTGTACAGCAAAATGTGTCCTCCGCATTTAATCCATCTGGTAGTGAACACACACACACACACACACACGTGTTAGGGGCAGTGAGTACACACACACACCCAGAGCGGTGGGCAGCCAACCCCAGCGCCCAGGGAGCAGAGAGGGTAAAGGGCCTTGCTCAAGGGCCCAACAGTGGCAGCTTGCCGAGCCTGGGAATCGAACCCGGTGGTAATCAGAATATTACAAAAAATGCCACTGTTTTATCACTTGTTTTCCAAAGATATTGGAATTATTTTTTATATTTTTATGTTTATAAATTAGTTAGTAAAAAAATAGACCCATCAGATCAGTCTATTTCTCTGTTTACTGTTTGGAATATGTATCTTAGTTTCTAAGAGAATGAAATTTCATGTGCATTTAAAGAAGATTTAAAACTAGTTAGATCTTGTACACATGACAGTTATATGGGTGGTCCGAGGGTGGACCAGCACGGGCAACTAGTTAGTAGGGTGCCAAGCTTAGCAAGCCAGTGGACCAATGTGTGCGTGCTGTTTAGGGGAGTGCATTGTTAATATAGTGACATATTGGAATATTGCAGTCTGGTGAAAATTCGTACATATATATCTCGCAGTGTTTCATTTTTTTCCCAATATCATGCAGCCCTAATCTGTGCGACTTACACTGCTTCTGCTACTCCCCACCCCCAGTAGTATACCGTGGTAATATTTAGGGACTGTATGGAGGTATGAAAAAAGTGGATACCGCCCAGCCCTAATGCAGATCTCCAGCCCTCACAATGAAGATTTAGCACCTTCCTGTTTTCATCTTCTGCTTCTGGTAATGAAATCCAGTACACAGCATAATAGTTGGTTTCAAAGTTTCCCATCAGTCTGATGGTTCCCGTCCATCCAATTTAGCATTTGCCTTTATCAAGTCATTAGTGAGATAATCACTCAGCAGAAAGCAAGAGCAGGTCGCGCTAGACATGTCGGCGCTCTGATATGTTTATGGGATTGAAAAATGGAGACGGAGGAAGCGATCAGTAAATGATTTTAATTCAGTCGGAGATAAGGACGCTTTGGTTAGCTCTGCTTTCATACAGAATTAAAGGCCTTTCTTTTTCCAGACTGAATCAGATCTGTGTACTCAGATAGCGATGAAAACTCCCTCTCATATCCCTTGCATAATTGCCTTTCCATATGCGCTCGCTCAGTTACAGTCAGCGTTCAGCCATCCACTGCGTTTAAGCCCCCCATACACAGCTAACTGCGGCAATCAACCATTCACAGCAATCGGGCTGTTCACCAAGGACAGGGTTGTTGTCGGCTGTCCCGAGCCGCGGGGTCGCAGCCATAACCGTGGCTGTCCAAACTGTTGTTTTTATTTATCGTGCGCCGTTCGGTAGATTGCTACTGTTCCGCCTGGAAATTGAATCGTCAATCACGTGCCTTCAGGTCTGGTCAGGACTTGTAGGCATGCAGGTTTCCAGCCAGGCAAGAGAAACGGCCTTTCAGCCCCTTCTTCAGATTGCATTTTTAAGATGACAAGTGCTTTTATTGTGAGGGCAAAAGGAGTACGAGTTAATCTTTTCAGCTGAGTCAAATGGTTATTGACTGGCCTCAGGGGGGGCACGAGAAAATAGGGGGCGGCGGGTGGGGGGAGAAACACCGAAATGAGCTTTTTCCACCCTTTTCGCCACCTCAGATGAAATTTTATGCCCCCTTTTTGTCAGTTGTATTACAAAGCACCTCAGGGCCAGCATTAAGAATCCACAACAAACACACAATTGCTGAATTGCTGAGCCATCCAGCTCCCCATCAGAAGCGATTCCACAGTTGCCAGCGATTACACTGTCACCGAGCCAGCATGCCGTCTCACCCAAGGGCGCGATATAAGCCCCGAAAACTATCGCTTCAATCTATGTCTCTTTTTACCGCGGCCGCTCGCCGTTAAGGGCCCCACTCAAGGCCACTGAAGCCATAGCTCCTCGGAATGCCGGCAGCAACGGGCTGGCACACAGACAGACCTGGGCGTGCAGCGGCTGGTTGTTTATAGAGCCAGGGCTGCGCCGCGCTTGACATTTCAATTAGACGTGTTTGAGTGAAGCCTCTACATGTTTATTATTGTACGTTACAGCAATTTATTCGGCTGGAGTCAATTCTCTATATCCAGTCTCAGGATGGTGACAGAATAATTAACCAGTTCTCTCCTGGTTGAGTCTTTCACAGCCTCATGGAAAAGCAGCTCCAGACTGAGTTAACACTTTTCTTTTGTTGTCCATGTCTGCAGATCATTCAGGACCGGGTCCTTCAGCACACGGCCCGCAGCAGCCTCATGTGGAACAGCCATCCTGGAGGGCTCTTCACCCTACCCCAGTACTCGTCCTATTTGGGGGACTTCCCCTTCTACTACGCTGGACTTGGTAAGACTCTGAACTCTGATGCAGAGGATGGTGCTTTAGTTGTGGTAGCGTTGGACAGTGTAGCGTTGGACAGTGTTGTGCCCAGTATTGTAGTTGTTATTATGGGATGTTTTGTGTTATTAAGGTCCAGTACTGTATTAGTAGATCAGTGTTTTGTGTTATTATGGGAGTTATGGGAGAATGTGTTGTTATGGTATTGCGAGTATTGCCATTAGGGGCAAGTATTGTTACAGGCATGTTTTGTGTTGGTATTGTGTTGGTTGGTATGTATTATTGGGGTAAGCTAAAATTATTACGTTATTAGGGGCAGCTATTATTACAGGCAAGATTTGTTTTATTAAGGGTAAGAATTGATATGGTTCAGTATTGTGTTACGAGTAAATATTGTCTTGTTACTATTATCCTGATAGCGGCAAGTAGTGCATCGTTACTGGTAGTATCGAGTTACTAAAATCCAGTATTGGACAGTGTTGTCTGGTACTTTTGTTATTAAGTGGCAGTATTGTGTTGTTATGGATGGGTATTGTGTTATAATGAACAAGTAGTGGTGTTGTCAGGGGCAAGTATTGTGTTATTTCGGACACATTTTGCATTATGATGTGCATATTTTGTGTTACTGCAGGCAAGTTTTGCATAATTTGGGCAAGTTTTGTGTTAAGGTCCAGTATTGTGTTATTAGGGGCAAATATTCTTGTTACAGGCAGGTTTTGTCTTGTTACTGCCAAATATTGCATTACTACACGTATGTTTTGCATCATTACAGGCAAATATAGCATTATTAAGTCCAGCTTACAATTTGAGTGTTAATTGAATTATATGTTAGAAGTTTTCATAGCAGAATGATGTTATGGTCTCATTGTAGATGGTAGAGCATGTTACCTCTAACTTCATACCCATATTTTGTTATTTCTGAACTTCCCATCTTGCTGCTTTTTAATTGGTAGAGAAGATGAGGCACTCCGGCACTGTCATTTCTAAATTTAGACACATGGCTAAGCAATGGCCTATTGTGCGATGTGATAGATTATTGAATTGGCCAGAGTAATTGGATGGCAAAATCCATATTTGCAGGCTGGAGTCATACATCGCTGCTGTTGCTAATGCACCCACGCATGCCTCTATCTTAATCTGCAGCACTTGTCAACGCAATCAATAAAAGGCCGTTGATTGAGCACCTCTAGTTAGTGCTAAAATTAAAAAAAGAGAAAAAGTTAACAAACATGAATTATGTCACCCATTTGTCTCCAGAGCGGCAATTAAAGTGGTGCGATGAGGAGGACGGCTCTGTCATTTCAGCTCCATAACACAGACCCACAGACGTATTTACTCCAGTGGTATAGTGCACATTCTTACTAGATGAGAAAGGGCACCGAAGAAAAGCTCCAAACACTGTGTGTCATGACCATGAGCGTGTGTGTGTTATAGCTGACCTTATAATGTCTGGGTCCTGAAATGAGGTTCATTAGTGATGCTTGATTACGTGTTACTGTGCAGTTAAAGCCTCTCTGTCTTCTGCTTTGTTTTAGGGATCAAACCGTACCCCAAGTTCACAGCAGTCATTCACGCCGTCACCCCCCTGGTTTCCCAGTCCCAGCCCATCCTCAAGCTCCTGGTGGCGGTCGCCAAGTCTCAGTACTGTGCTCAGGTACCAACAAACAGCTACGACACCAACTCCTGGCTGCTGTGGAACCAGTGTTTAACACTCTGGGCAGGGCAGGGCAGGGCAGGGCATGCACTGACTTAAGTAACATTTACTGCACTGATGACCTGAAATTAGGGCTTAAGATTGACCCATGCATCCAGACTGAGGGAGGGAGTTGTACAAAGCCTTTTGCATCACCGACATCCATTCTGTCTGTGTGTTATGTGCAAATCTGGAGTACGAGTATAGACATGGCATATCTCATTGCTGTGATGCTAAAACCTTGTATCTCCATTTTTGCCTTTTCACTTTAACACAATGTGAATTTGGCAGTTGATAGATAGGGTAGAGAAGAGAGATGGATACTTTATTGATCCTGAAGGACATTCAGCAGTTGCACGTTAATACAATATAATAATAAGGAATGAAGATAAGTAAAAATAAGTAACAAAAAAATTAATAATGTGCAAGAGGAACTAAATCATACGGAATACAGAGCAGATAAGTGACTGTACTGAATAAACATGTGCATATATTGGTATTTAAGTAAAGTGACAGTGGTGTCCAGGAGTGCAGATGTACAGGTTGTACAGTAAAGTGTTAATAGTGCAGACAAATTCAACTGTAACCTAGGATTGATCTTCAGATTGCATTTGAATTTCATGATGAATTAACTAATAGAAATGCTCCAAAATGACTTCTGAATTAAGTCTTATTCACACTACTCAATAGTAGGCAAATCTGCATTTACATGCACATTACAAGTAATCCGGTCTGAAATGACGAGGATGTCTCTTAGTGTATACGTTACCATGACAATGAGCATCACGTCCACCGTCCAGGCAGAGTGGAGGAGCAGCAGTGTTACCGGAGTGTTCAGTGGGTGTGTTTGGATTTTAATTCAGATTTTATTTTAAATGATGGTACTTAGTAAAGATGGGCAGAGAGGAAGAGGTCATGTCCTGCCTCACTTTGAGGCACATGAGCTGGTTGCCAGTCCCATCGCTAGCAAAACGCAACCCCTGGATGAAAGTGTGCAGGAGAGAGTTGTCCTGAAGGAGTTAGATTTTGATTTGAAGCATATTTATTATATGGCATGAAAGACTATCTTGCCCCTGCAGAACAGCGTAAGACCCCCTTTTTCCAGTAATGAAGTTTTGCTGTTTCCTTGAACCTAGGTTCTCAGGCAGAACATACTTAAACTTTCCGCTTGGGAATTTAATGGGACACAGGTGTTTACATTACATGCTATTATTCTTCTGCTTAACAGATTATTTAAAGGATTACCCACCTCGATCAATCATATTATTAGCAGATTATCAGGCTGTATGATGTCCACTGAAAGTTAGGGAGGTTTTTGCCCTTCTCCTGTAAAGTTAGCTAGTTGTCACCAGGTTTACATTAAATTTTTATTGTCTTAAAAGCATATTATTGGGAGACTTCAGTGGTGGTGGTCTTCATTCAAACTGTAATTAAGGCCAGTTTCCTAAACCCAAATAAAGCTCAAGCTTAGACTACGTAGAATGATTATTGGTGAAACACTAGTGCATCACATTGCAGTGTAGTCCCAGACGAGGTCTGAGCCATATTCATGAAACTGGACCAGAGTTTATACAGTATAGGCAATAACACTTTCTGCCAAGATAAATGGCTTTAAACGATTTACTTGGTGACTTTTGCAAGTTCATTGCAAGTGCAGAATGGATTTATATAGCACTAAAAAGGGTTATTTGACTCAATAGCTTTTAATAATGACCGAGTGCTATATGGTTGATTAAATCATGTCATGGTTCTATATCGAAATATTGCCATTACTAAATAACCCTTGAGGAACCCTTATTAAGGATGCATCAACTACTAATTATTTAGTAACTTCTTGGACACCATTATACCCCATGTTGTGTTTAAAGGCAAGGAACAGTCCTTTAGGGTTTAAAGGCTCAACCAGAGTAGAAACAGGCCCTTCTGGAAGGTTTTGGTGAGAAATATGTTCATATATTGGAGCTCTGAGTGGCTCAGCAGTCTAATGCACTACCACTATGGCCACTATGGTCGCAAGTTCAAATCCCTGGCTATGCCGCTTTGCCATCAGCAGCCGGTGTGGGAGAGTGCCCTCTCCCCTCATCACTCTTAAAGCGATGTTGGTCAGTTGTTAGCAGGAGCGGTGGAGTTGGGGACCCAGTGCTTCCCTTAAAGCATGTCAGCTGCCTGGCAGATCTGCATCAGTGGCTGGTTTCACATGCATCTGAGGAGACATGTCCTTACCATCCTGGTGTTGGGAGCATTGCTAGTGCAAGGAGGGGGTGGGGTTACAAATGGGTTGATTAATTGGCAGCACCAAATTGGAAGTAAAAGGGAAAAATCAATGATAATAAAAAAGGAAAGAAATGGTTTATAGTCAATGGTCAGTGACTGCTGGTCCTATCTGCCCCTTGCTAAGCCTTGGTAAACTGAACATTACTGCCATGGCTGCATTATGGCCCGTTTTGTGCCGTGTCTACTTAGCTATGTCCCTGCAGCTGGCCCTGAGTTTGTGAAACACTGCTTCACAGCTTTGCTGTGTGCTAGAGAATGGCATTTACAAAAGTTGCGAGAGGTCGCAGAGGCTCTTGGGCTGAAGTCATTTGCCCACTCGAGAGCGATTGGATCCTTTCCGCAGCAGAAGTGGTTTGAAGTGGCGTCTTTGTGCGCGCGGATGCCTGGTCTCCGCCACCCCCGCTGCAGAAACCAGTTTTGATCCTCTGAGACTAAATAACAGCTCGGACCTCCCGATCGCCAGTGTGTTTCCATGGTATCCACCACCTTCTGCGAAGTTAGCAGCCCTGGGAACCAGAACGGATCGATTCCTTTCCGCCTCGGAGAGATCGAGAGCGAGAGACGAGCGAGCAAGCAAAAGAGGGAACGAAAGGAGGGATGGGAACAGAGGAGAGCAGGGCCGATGGATTAAACGCAGGGCGTCCCTGCTGACTGCGTGAAGCGAAATGCACCCGTCTCTTCTCTGCCTGGCAGGGGGGCCTGAAACGGCGCGGCCGCAGAAAAAAGCTTGGCTTTTGTTTCTGTGAATCGAGTGCGCTCTTCTTCCAGTGAAGTGAAGGGACGGGAGTAGCAATTATTCCCGTGCTCCTTTACTTGCCATCATCAGGCCGAGCCCCCTGCTCAGAGCGGAACTAGAGGAAAGGGGGGGGTGATATAAATAAATGAGGCTGAGGGAGAAGGCGAGAGACACTTTTGAGCACGTTCTGGCAAGCTTGCTCACTAACAGTGGGGGTCTCCTGCTGTGAGCTACCGTTTCAGTTTCTGTGCGAGGGAGAGAGTGTGTGTGTCTGTGTGTGAGCATGTGTATGAGAAGCGCATTCTCACACACACACACACACACACACACACACACACACACACACACACACACACACACACACACACACATACACACATGTATACCTCCACCCCTAGAACAAGGGGAAGCTGATAGAGATACCATCTGCCTTTCAGCTTCTCCAATTAGCGTCAGAGGAAGCCACAGCTAATCACTGTTAAAAATACACCTCAGTTACTGCCTGCACTGCGCCTCACACCGCTCCCAATCACACAAGCTATGAGTTCCGTTGTTAACAACCGTTTACCGTCAGCATTTAGCCTAAAAATAAGTGTCATTGGTGTGCTTTTTAAACCTCAATCTGCTCTGCTCTGCTCTGACATGTTCCTGAAAGTAACAGTTGTGAAGGACTCAAAGCTGAGATGTTTGGCTGCTGATCAGAGCTTTGGAGAACCTTAGCTGGAGACAGTTAGAGGATTAGGTTATTCAAGTTCAAAAGAGGCTCGGACCCGGATCTCTGTAAAGATGCTTTGTAACATTTGTTGTAAAAACAGCTATATCAACCAAATAGAGTTGAATTGCAGGAACACCAGTTCCTGCATAGTGCTCCTTTAAACTATACATTAAAATATACACTCCTGCCTGTTTTTTGTTTTGTTTTGTTTTTTCTTTATAGTGCCATTTACATAGGATCATTTACCAGATCATGATCTTAGCTGCTGTCCCAACATTCTGTAGTTTTACAAACACCACAATGAATTTGGACGTCCCATGTTTGAGTAAACCTGCTCATCCAGATTTGCAGAGCTGGGTTTTCCCACTTATATAAAAAGCTGCAGGAATCTTGGCGGCAGTGTAACAAGCTGGTATGTTGATATAAGCATGATGTATCCATAAACTTTCCCACACTGAGGATATTATTGTCAGTTCAAGCTAAATCAGCATTAGTGCTTACCAGCCTAGCACTACCCTTTATCTGTCTCAGCATTGCATGATCATTTGATCAGGTGAATCGTCTAGATTTTGAGTGTTAGGTCTGCCTTCATGCACAGTGGAAGGAGTTCTGCCTCAGTCTGTTCACCCAGAGTTGCTGAATGGCTGTCCGGCATTTGCAGTCATTCCTGTTCATGTGTAAGAACTGTAATTACAGTCTGAATATTCTCGTTTAGGTGTAGTCAGTAGTGACGAGCTGCTGAAATGCAGCGATTTTCAGTCTGTTATTCATAGTTGTCTTTTTTCTGCTTATTTATCCTCACACTGATCACTATTGAGGTCTTATGTGGTTGGTGTGGCACAACAGATTACACCACTACCTGCCAGTGAGCTACCACACCATGTGGGGAAAGTGGGGTTCGGTTCCTGGTCTTGGGTCTTTGGGTCCACTTCAGTAATACGAGTAGCTTTGTAAGTTGCTGCTCTGGGATTTCAGTGACAATGGAAAGAGAGAAATTATATTATCAATACAATTAATAAACAATCTCTGTTCTTCTTCTTATTATTGTTATTATTATTATCATTATTATTATTATTATTATATACATGTATACACAGACCGAAATTTGGGCACATCTGATCAATTTGGCTTTTTTGTCAATTATACTTAATTTAGTTTAATTTAACATGTCACACATTGAATAAATTAATATGGCATGATTAAAAGACTGGCCATCATCAAAAACAACACTTTATATTAGGCCATAATGTCTTAGTCAAACGTTGATTTAAAAGACCAATAGAAATGCAACAAAATGAATTGGAATTAAGTCTCTTTTACCTTGACTTTCATTAAAAAGTGAAGACTGCTGTAAAATGTTATGTATGAATTGGATTTTATTCTAATTCATTTTGTAGCATTTCTATTGGTTAAATCAACGCTTGACTGTCAGTCTAAAAGACAAGTCCGTCGTCCTGGTAGAAATATTCGGGCACTTGAGTTGGAAGCTGGGATGCTGTCGTTTGCAGGAGTGTTGCATATTGCAATTTATGGCATTTTACTGCAGCGCACTGAAGAGGAGCTCATATGTGGAAATATCTGTAAAAGTCAGATATAATCACTGAAACACTTGAAGGTGAACGCATAAATTAAGTGAGAATTAGTAACTCTGATAACTCGTCCAGTCACACTCTGGTTATTTTGGGCTTTGCTCTACAGCTCACTCAAATTAGCCCTACGTTTTAAAAGCTCATCTAAATACCCCTGTGAAAGGTTTAAGCTGAAATGTGAAGCAGAGTGAATTACTGTGTTCGTCTGCCCCGAGAGCCCAGAGTAACAGAAGTGAAAACTGGGTAAATTAAAGGCATGAATAGGCATAAATAATCACTCAGTTATTGTCCTGTTAATGACTTCTGACTCACCGTCCTCTTTCTGCTTCTTCTCTCTGCCCTACCCCCCCCATTCTCTCACTCACCCCACCCTCCTCTGCACTTCTTCCACTCTCTCATTCAGATTATTGTATTGTGGAATTGCGACAAGCCTTTACCTGCCAAGCATCGATGGCCTGCCACCACCGTGCCCGTCATAGTAATCGAAGGAGAGAACAAGGTGGGTCTTCCAGAAACAATATTTCACAACACATACACACAAAACACACACACACACCCTCTCACACTCTCCTTCTGCTGCATTCTGAACTCCCTCTGCATGCTGTTCCTTTATGTTTCTGAGATTGGAGCTCAAGGTTTTTGCTCACCCCGCTGTGAGAGATTTATCTGTATCAGACTAAATGTCTGAAGATTTAATGAGTCGCGCTTGTCAGTATGAATGCTGATGCACAGTGTATTGAAGGTTCAGTCATTTTTCAGTCGCACAGCTCAGTAAACTGTTCCAACACTCAAAGGCTTTGATACTTAATTCTGAATTGAAATAGTATTTGGACTCGTTCTGCTTAGACGCTAATCAAAGAGGAATGTTGAAGTGGCATCGCTTCGCACCTTCCATCATATCTATCTAGCCTTGATTCAAAACAGGCCAGGTGTCATTTTATAATAATGACTCTTATTTTATTTTATTTTTTTAAGTATTTTTTGGTTTTGTTTCAGTGTTTCTTGTCGTCTTGTTTTGTTTTGGGGTTTGTGGCACTACCCATGTACTGGCACTGACCCTCTCTCCACGTCAAATTGCTTTACCTTCATCGAATTGAGTTCTTGTTCACAGCAGGCCAGTCATATTTTTATAAGAGGCATACGTAAGAGGCATAATCAGAGAACTTTATCAGTATGAAATCAATTTTATGGAGCTCTACTAAAGAGCAGTAATCCAATTTTAAATAAAAATCAGATTCAGATTCAGCAGGTCAGTAAGTACTCTTCTGATCTGGCACTGGAGCGTTCAGCCAGTTAACAAGCAGGTGAGCGTGAGAGCTCATGCAGACGCCCTCAGCTAAAAGCTGCTAACCTTGACTTTTGGCTGACTGCATTTCAGCCACAGAGTGTGTATGGCTCTTCAAAGGTCTAGAGCTCAGGATTCCAAGCAGCTTCTACAAAACACACACACCACACACACACACACACACAGCATTTAGCCTGCAGTGGAGAGGGATTAGCTTTCTGTTGGCTGCAGGAAGCGGAGAGTGGGGTGCCAGTCCGCTTGTGGTTTGTTGTGCTTGTGGCCGTCTTGTTGACGGAGCGGTGTGTGTCTGTGTGTTCGTTCGCTCGTTCGTTCACATCCAGCCTGGCTGAAGGGAGCAGAGGCAGCTCCTTTGAGCCGTGACTGACAGGGTAACCCCCTGTGTGTGTGTGTGTGTGTGTGTGTGTGTGTGTGTGTGTGTGTGTGTGTGTGTGTGTGTGTGTGTGTGTGTGTGTGTGTGTGTGTGTGTGTGTGTGGGGTTGCTTCAGGCAGAATTCCACTTAAACACAATCCTGCACTTTGCTGAAAGTGTCACAATTTGAGCCTCAGAGCCACCATCTCTGATTACAGGGCGCTCGTTAATATTCACCAGCTCTGGAACTGTCACCGTATTTAGGATGTTTAATGGGTCTAGTGCTCTACAGCGGTATGAACAGTGATGAAGGCAAGTATTCGGATGTTAAAGGCTGGAGAAAGGTGGTGTAACACCACTTCCATATAGACATAGATGTCCTGCCCGTATTAAAGTGCCACAACTTTCTTTGGAAAACATGAGCTGTTCGGGAGCCAGTGTGAATGATTGATGGACCAGTAGAAATGGCCCAAAAGTATGTTGACGGATAGACACACACTTATATTCAATAATAACTGTATATATTAAAGTGTATAATAAACACCAAAAGGACTTTATTGGTGCTCCTAATACAGTTGAATAATAAAGAAAGAAAGAAATAATGTAAATATAAAGATATATAGATATAATTACAGTTTATTATTTATGTCTTTACAGTATCCTTTAAGTTTTCTGCCTTCAGATTTGATCACCACTTTTAAGATGCCAGACAAACCCCTACCCCCACCCAAAAAGTGAAAGACTATGGAGTAGAACCACAACAGCTGAAGAATCCAGCTTTTTTGTGCATCGCTGAGCCAAACTCTACAAACTATATATGAGGCTTTTATCAGATTTTTATCATGGATTTAAAATAAGCTTCTGAAACTGATCTGACCTTTAGTCTAGAGTGGTGGAGCAGTGGTGGCTCCAGTAACAGGGTTGTGGGTTTGATGCCTAGGCTCCGTAAGCTGCCACTGTTGGGCCCCTTGAGCATAGCCCTTAACCCTCGTTGCTCCTCGGGCGCCGCAGCGATGGCAGTCCACCGCTCAAGGCACATGTAAGCAAACACACACTGTGACCACGAGCACTAGTGTCTGTGTGTGTGTGTTAAAGGTGGAGGCCAAATTCCATCTAATGTCCAACACTAATGGTGAATAGGGTTGTCTCGACTTTGACTTTAAGCATTTTGGTCTGTCCTCATTCATAGAAATGAAAGTCACGGCCCAGCGGTGTTGCAAAGACGGGGTGAACAGACTTGCCTATAAGGACTGTGGATATTCCTGGTTTGGTGTGCTAGTGTGTGGAGGAGTGTGTTTTCAAGCACAGAGTTTTAGTGTACAGTGTTCCTGTGTTTGTAATCAAGGATATAACTGTGTGTTTGGATGTGTGAATGTGTGTGTGTTGTGTGGGTGGTTTTGTTTGAGTCCAGAAGCTAACGTAGCGGTGTTCCTACTCACTGCTCTAAGGCCTGTGTCTCTCATTAGCATTTTGGTGTCCCTGACCTGCTCACACTGCAAGAAGCTCTCTCTTCATTTACTACACTACACACACCCCACACACACACACACCCCACACACACGGCAGCTAAATATTTAAAAGCTATGAATATTGCACAAGTGGGCAGGAGGAATGTAGGGAGTATTTTCTTTCTTTTCCCAGAGAGATAGCATCTTATCAGACTGATGCGGCTCTGAGCCAAACTGATACCAGAGCTGAAACAACCAAAGCAGAATAGAACACCTGTAGGAGCTGCACCCCCACCACCCCCTTTACCTTTTTCCCCATCTGTCATGCTCTCTACCCGTCGCTCCACCCCTTTTCCCTTTCTCTCTCTCTCTCTCTCTTCCTCCCTCTTTCTCTCTTTACCTTTCTCTTCCTACCCCTCGTTCTCTCATTCCCTTAGTCGCCCCCTTTCTCTCTTTCTCCCTCTCTCCTACTCTCCCCTTTCTCTTACCCCTCGTTCTCTCTCTCTCTCTCGCTCTCTCTCTCTCTCCCCCCCCTTTCCCTTTTTCCCTTTTTTTTCTCTCCCCCTCTTTCTGACTGTAATGAGTACAATATTGCCAAAGTATTCCAACAACAGTAACGACATTGACAGCTGAAATAATCGCAAAGGAAGTGATGATAATTGTAGTGAGTAAAAATTATATATTATAATTATCATAACATCTTTTTCTCTCTCTCTCACCCTCTCTCTCCCTCGGCAGGCGATGAGCAGCCGTTTTCAGCCGTATGAGAGCATAATCACGGACGCTGTGCTGAGTTTAGATGAGGATACAGTGCTCTCCACCACAGAGGTATACACAAACACTCCAGAGTTTAGGACTACAGCGACGAGGGGATGGGGGGGGCTGGTGGGGGTGGTTAAGGGCAGTGTTGGCAGGACTCCAGTGGTGCTTTTGAGCTGAGCTGTGTCAGCATGGAGGAGCTGGCCCTTACAGTCAGTCCTCTGCTTTCTGACTGCTGTTATCACTCAGATGTGCCAGACTCTCAGAGCTGCCAAACTCCATTCAGTTCCTCAGCTTCTATTCTCACTCACCTCCCCCTGCCTCAAAATCCCCAGCCCTACCACACACACACACACACACACACCACTGGAGTCCTGCCGGCTGCACGCCACACTACTAAACTACTGTTTAGAGCCATTAAAGGTTTTTCAATAAAATGATTCCTCAAGCACTTTAAATGTTTAATAAAATATTTAAAAAAGAATAAAACATCAAACGTTTTAGAACCCCCCCCCCCCCCCCCCTTTATTTTTCCTGGGTTTTTTTGGCATTTAAGCCCTTCAGGTCCAGTGAATTTCCTGTAATGGTTCATTACCTCAAATGTCTCAAGTCCATTGACCTCAAATGGTACAAAGGTATTTATGTAGTTAGGCCTTTTTAGAGAACAAGCCATTAGTTAAGAACGTACAGCTGGTCTGTAGCAATGGAAGTAAATGGGCTTTAAAAAGTAATGCAATGCACTCCACTCTCTACCACAACACTGCGAGTCTGGATTGCTCTCACAATGGCTAGTAAAAGCCACTTAACAGAGAAACACAGGTAGAGCTTTCTAAACCTTATAAGTGGAGCTCTTTCCTTTAGAGAAATCCAGGTAAAGCCAGAGTGTGGGGAGTACAGTTTCCTACACCATCAGGAGACTCTTGGAAACTGGAGGAAACTGAAGAGGTCTGGTACAGGAAGAGGCCTGGCAGACCTTCTTACTGCCACTCCACCTTCAGTCAAACCTGCAGCTCTTCTCTGAGACCTGCTCCAGTGTTGAGCTGAGCTACAAGCTGCTGTCATGTGAGCCTAATCACACAAGCAGCTGTTGACTCTCAGAAACATGTCTTCTGATGCTGTTGTGGAGCTGAGAGTAAACAGCTGCTTGTGTGATAAGGCTCAGGCAAAGTCATTGCCAAGATGGGCCATGCCGCACTGCCAGTGGACCACTGAAAAAAATGAGGGGTGTTCTAAAACATTTGACAGGTAGTGTATGTTTATCTACACTGTGAGATGTTGCAAAATGACCAATGATTGGCTGTGTGTGTTCAGGGTGACAAGGGCCAGACTCTCAGAACTGCCAAACCCCACTCAGCTCCTCAGCTTCACTGCTTCTCGCTGCAGCTCCTGCTCTCTTGAAATCCCCAGTCATGGTTTAATGGTTTATCTGCATCTCAACATAGGAAAACCCCAGTTGTCCATCTCCACCCTGCTGCTATGTGATGTACTCTGGGATAGATGTAGCATCAACTATATGAATGCAGCTGTTTAAGCCCTTGTTTTGTCTTGAAGCATGTCTGTGTTAATTCACCTTCTGCGAAGTTAGGAGCAGGGCTGTGTGTGTGTGTGTGTGTGTGTGTGTGTGTGTGTGTGTGTGTGTGTGTGTGTGTGTGTGTGTGTTATAGGGCTGTTCTTTAATTCAGTGCTGATTTTCTATCCAGCCGAGGTTCTGGATCTGACGCGTTTGATGTGTTTCAGTAATTATTTGTTTAAAAGCTTTGATCTGAGAGAAAGCAGGGCATCTAACAGCAGTGCCTTCGGGTGTGTGTGTGTGTGTGTGTGTCCTCTTGCATTGATGTGCTACCCATTTGTATTAGGCAACTTTCTCTGGCTCTGTTGTAGAAGTCATTTGTGGCTGGCCACAGCTGTTCCAGATGTTGGCTGTATATGGGATCCGTTGTAAAAAGCATCTAAAAAACACTACTCTTAAGTGAAGCTGAACAGTACATTGTTGGTTTACTGTCATTACACTATGCAGCCATGTACAGTTGAGCCCTCTACTAATTTACAGGACTTTTTAATTATGTGTTCTGAGAGCTCTGAGCAAAATCACAAAAAGCCACAAGCCAGCAGAAATGATAATGAAGTATTTAGAAAATAATGCAGGTCAATCAAACTTTACATCTGGAGTTCAGTGTGTTTGTACTGTGGGATTATAGGTATCCTGCAGCTCACTGAACAATTAGTTAAGGTCTAATGATGTCTCAACCTAAAAAAAAAGGTCATAAAACACCTGGAATTGACACTTTAAATGTATTCAATTCTAACATTATGCATTAAAAAAGACATTGTGTTGAATAAGCTAATTTAACATAACCCAAACCCAGAAACTTCGTTAATGTCTGCCATATTTGAGATTCTGTGAATTGTTGTTGTTGTTGTTGTTCAGTGCAAATCATAAAGTCTTTTATTGATGTTTTAAAATGTATTAAAAACGCTGAATTAGATTTTAATAACTGTAGAATCATAGTAACCAGTCAAACTACACCGAGTCAGGAGTTCTTCAGGGTGTTTTATGGTGGGATTATAGGTGTCCTGCAGATCACTTATAGCATCTTATATAAATAATAATACAAATAAACAATTAATAAATGAATTCCCTCGTAACTCTAATCTAAAAGTTTGACTCTTTCAATAAATAGACTTTATTATGTGTCATTTATTATGTGCCAAACTGTGATAATCTTGTGGTATTCCAGGTTGTGGAGTAACGAGACAGTAGTTTTAATAGTTCATTCAGGCTTCTGACACTGGTGTCAGATAATACCCACCACACTGGGCCTTAAGGTAATATGACCTGGATTTGTGTGTTGTTTGTAGGTGGATTTTGCTTTCACAGTATGGCAGAGCTTCCCAGAGAGGATCGTGGGTTATCCTGCACGCAGTCATTTCTGGGACAGTAATAAGGAGCGCTGGGGCTATACCTCCAAATGGACCAACGACTACTCCATGGTTCTAACTGGAGCCGCCATCTACCACAGGTACTGCTATACTGCTTACAACAGCACTGCGCCAGTATTCACACAGCTCCTCGGGACAGCGTCACGTTCCTCATACATGTTTGACCTGTGGGAGACGCTGTTCACCTTTTCCTGAACTGGTTTCCATTCTGTTCTCTGTTGGGTTTTATTCTCCAGATATTACCACTACCTGTACACACACTTCCTGCCAAGCAGCCTGAAGAACATGGTGGACCAGCTCGCTAACTGTGAGGACATTCTTATGAATTTCCTGGTGTCTGCTGTGACCAAGCTGCCGCCCATTAAGGTCACTCAGAAGAAGCAGTACAAGGAGACCATGATGGGCCAGGTATTGGGAAACTTTTCCATGCTGTATTTTTGTTGATGCATGAGACCGGTTTCTGTCTCTGGTCTGGGAGTAGTACCACTGCCGGCACAGTTCGGTGTTTTCCATGTTCTCACATACTTAATGCAATTCATCTACAAATAAACAAACACTTCCTGAGTTGAAGTGGGTGTGCTGCACCAGGAACAACACTAGAAAGTGCAGGATGGGGTACTTCAGCGATGGGGTTAGATGAGAAGCACCAGCATGTTACCACTGGATCCATTAAAAAAGAAAGAAAGAAACCAGCATGGTAGTGTGGGTATGCTTGTATGGGTGCATCAGGCACAGCAACAGTGCTCCTCAGGAATCAGAGCTGGGTGGTGCAATGCCACTGTTGCTATGGGCTTGCTTAAAAGAGGCTCATACCCGGATCTCTGTAAAGCTGCTTTGTGACATTTGTTGTGAAAAGTTGTACATAGAAGCATGAAGTACACCTTCAGGGCATTTAAACAAGGTACACTATTTGGACAAAGTATTTGGACATCTATTAATAATGTAATTCAGGTGTTTCATTCAGCCTTATTGCCACGTGTGTATAAATTAAGCACCTAGCCATGCAGTCTGCCTTTCCACACAATAGTGAAAGAGTGGGTGGTTTGGTAATAGGAGCCACCGCTGCAACAAGAAGTCAGTTAGTGACATTTCTTTCCTCCTAGTTCTTCCACAATCAGCTGTGAGTGGTATTATTGAACAGTGGAAGCACTTAGGAACCACAGAGAGCAGTGCTGAGGAGCATGGTGCATAAAAGTTGTCAGTGCTCTGCTGTTAGAGCTGCGTGGGGGGGTGGGTGGGGGGAGACTACATATTGATGCCTTTTTGTCTTAGAATGAGATGTCATGAAAGCTTCTGTGTAGGTGTCCCAATACTTTTGTCCATATAGTGTATGATCATTAAAGATTATTTAAAAAAAAAAAAAAACCTCCAGAACAGCACCTGACTTTGAACTGTTTCTTTCCCCTCCCCAGTCATCCCGAGCATCACGCTGGGCAGACCCGGACCACTTTGCCCAGCGGCAGACGTGCATGAACAAGTTCGCCAGCTGGTTTGGCGGCATGCCCCTGGTCCACTCCCAAATGAGACTCGACCCGGTCCTGTTTAAGGACCAGGTCTCCATCCTCCGCAAGAAATACAGGGAGATAGAGCGGCTTTGACCAGACGGGCACCCCCTACTGGCCACACAGCAGGGGGTTCTAAGACATTCTGTGGAAAGGAAGAGGACCACAGGGGTTTCATCCACTCAGTACGCGGTCAGTGACTGAGCTGGCAGAATGTGAGCGCTGTCTGGGGACACGTGCACACAGGTGCACCCGCAGCACGCACACGCTTTTGACCACAAGACTCTTTAGAAGAGACTTTTCTTTTCTTTTCTTATTTCTTTCTTTTATTTTTTTTAAATGAATGCCGTAAATGACTGACGATCTTTGCCAGCACATGAGAGAATATGGGAGAAGGCAGGGGGGATGCATCAATGTCTTCACACTAACTACATCAGGATCCAAACCACAACCCACCATCTCCTCCCAGTCTCGGCCTCAGAAACATCCTACATCCTAGCAATGGTTTTATATGTTCATCATGTGTCTTCTGACGTTCGGTAGTTTGTCACGTTGATCATTCAGTTCTTCGGACCGTTTCAGTCGTGAGCAGCGTACACACACATTTATGAAACTTTTCATACTGACAAGGGAACTGGTCTTCATTTCCTCCTCAATGCCAATATCTCCACTTATACTAAAGGTGGCAAATGCAACAACAATCAGAGGCTTTTTATGTTGCTTGTTGCTAATTCCTTCAGTGCCAAGATTTGTTAATTGCCTTTTAACTGACATGCCATCACCCCCTCACTAAAACGTCTAGATACAATTAAAATCTATGCACTGAATTTCCTTCATCAATTCTCAACTGCATCGTCAGCTTTAGACAAAAGTGTCAAAAATGTGGGCGAGTGGCCATTCCCATTCTTTTGAGAGAAGCACCTAACACCACTGCGGTACGACGGGACTCGTTGTGACTTATAGGCCAAATTTCAGCAAGCAGCTCCTAGCGTCTTTGTTCTGTTCCAGCCCAATGAAGAATGAGCTATCTGTCAGGGTCATGGCACCACCTCATCTTTCACCCTTTAGCAGCCGCCCTCCTCCTCACCCATGCCCATGAGATGTATGTCCTCAATTTTACAGGTGTATTTTTTTTTTATGAAATAAAACGTGCATCCTTTCAGTCATTGATTTTATATCAACGGAATGGCGCTTAAGATACGGGGCAGACCCCTGTACTTCTCTGCAGTCTCCAGTGCAGAAGTGTTAGTCTTTATAATGGAGTGGAGCTACCTGCCAGTCTCTGCTCATACAGGTACTTGAATGTCTGATGACTTGAAGGAGCGCCGTGCTTTAGTGGCCTTTTGTGAAGGTGACTGGACTTAAAGTGAGCCAGCTGTGAGCCAAAGTCCCCCCTGGTGTCCTTAAAAAAGGGAAAAAAGCGCTGCACTGCAGAAGAGCGTTTCAAAAGGAAACTTCTCCGTTACAGAAATGTGCTGAAAGGCATATTGGTCAGAATGAGCAAACTGCAGATGATCTTGCGTAGAGTTTTAAATGATACACTAAGTTTTTTTTGTTTCTTTGTTTACTTGGTTTAACCCAAAATCAAATAGTTTTTAATAGTCAAGTCATGCTAGTGCTACGATTCTGACTCTTCTTTGTATTCTTTAGTATCTGTCTGATCCAGAGAGCTCACATTTCCACCTAGCTAATTTCTTCTTCACAATGATCTTAAAAAAACCCATTTATAAGAACTGCCATTTTAAAATAAGTGAACTGGAAATGAAGGGTGATTAAAAAAAAAAAAGATCCCTGAAGTGAAGCAGAATTGTGTGTGTGTGTGTGTTTCAATATATCTCAGCCACCCTGATGTGAGCTTTACAAGAATCTCCTGCTACAGAGACAGCTTTGCTCTGCAGTCAAAACAAGCGCAGATGAAGATCAAAAAGAAATCTTTTATTTTTCTAGAAAGTTGGGTTTAATTTCTCCATTCATCTTCAAACATCAAACAGCAACAGATGCTGTAAATTAAGGACTAAATTAACAGCAATGTAGCTGATATGAAACCACTGGCCCACATCTGGTCAACTATTAAGTTCAGTAAACCCTCTTATTGACATATGAATCAAGCCTTTCTCTATGATTGTTTGAGTTATTGTTGTGACCATCTCATATCAGAGATTTTCATTTCTAGCCTTGCACAATTTCATAGACAAATCAGACGTTTGGGAAATGTAGACTTGCTGTACATAAACTGTATTTATTTTCACACAAATAAAACGAAGCAAATGTGTATAGTATACCATATCTGACGACCTGGAGAGGATGACTGAGGACGGCTGTGCAGCAGCAAAAATCCTATTTTCTGTAAGATGTACATTTTGTCTTTTATCCCCCCCAATAACATTATTTCTAAAAGGGCATGCCTACACACCATGTCCAGCTGTTTGACCTATGCCGAATATGCCCGTGACCCATTTCATTAATGTGAGTCAGTGCAACAGTCAGCCAGTTATGATGAGGTGCTGTTACACTAGTGTTATCAATTTGTTAATTATCATTAATTGGCACCTTCTGAATGCTAATGCTGCTGCCACTGCATACTCTGTCACCAAAGACTTGTGGTAACCAAGAGGCATTAGGGACATAGTGTTTTTTTTGTTGTTTTTATTATTTTATTTTATTGTTTTTATGCTGGGTTCTTTATTTTTCTCCTGTAAAGTCGTAGCTGTAACTGGCATGACAGTCTGTAAATGAACAGGACATTAGTTTGCAGTCCTGCATAACGTTCTGTGATCAGCAATAAGGAAGACCGCACTCCGAGAGAGGCGAGGGCCGGCATTAGCAGTCGTTCGGATTTTTCTTTTTCTTTTTTTTTTCTGATTGTGCCTTTTGACTAAATTTGATCTGACCATTTTATAAGCCACTTCACCTAGAGAGGGGCATAGTAAGCTGCCCTTGAAGACATGGCAGATAGCAGCTTTACACTCTTACACTGGAGTCTTTCAGCATCCATTACACACTCATCAAGACCCCCAGAACTGCATGACCACTTTAGAGTACTTAGGAGAATCTGCCGACTTTTTTATATATATATAAATACGTATATATAAATATATAATTTGCTCCCTCCTGTCCTTATCTTTCTCCTTTCTCCCTGTAATTAACAAAAGACTTTTTATAGAGGTAATAAAGAGAATAGAATAATGACAATTTTGTATGAATGCTTTATAAGAAAATGAATAAAAGTCATTTGATGGGATATGATGAGGAGGGCTATGTTTCTTTTTCTTTTTTTATTATTTTTTACATTTACATTTACAAATCACCCTTACTGGTGGCAACCATAGCCTGGATGAGGAGGAAGAGGAAAAAACAGAAGCTACAGATGAGAAGCTGGGGTCAGAGCTTGGGGCCAGCAATGCTACGCCACCCCTGGAGAAGAGAGGGCAAAACAATGGCAGCTTAGTGGACCTGGGTTTCGAACCCACAACCCTGTAATTGTTAATCCAGGTCTCCAATCATGGAGCAACGTGTGTTTTTACTGCTATGAATGGGTTAAATGTGGAGGTTCCATTCTTATGTACTGTAGAGCTCCTTTGTTCATAACTGTCTGAGCTGTCTCTACTGTCCAGGGATGGCTTTCTACTAGATGTTGGAGCATTGTTGTGAGGATTTGATTGCATTTAGGTTCATGTTGATTTGCTCCAGAGAGTCTTATTCTATTGGCAATTCTTCTCTGCTTAGCTAAAGTAGCTAAATGCGTTCATTAGAAGGGATGTCCACAAATATTTGGACAACTCAGCTGTTGAGAGAGGAGAAAGCGCAGCTTCTTCATTCCCCCTACCTCCACTTCCAATCTGGAGACCTCTTGGTGCCAAGCTTGCTTTTCTACATTCTATGCTCAGGATCAGGTTCACATTGTTTTTCACTCCTATTTCTGGAGCGTGATCTTCTACCTAGGAAACACCAACTTCATAAACAAAGATGCCTCATCTTGAACTGTCAATTTATTTATGCAAAACCAACAGATATAAATATGAAAAATGTTCAGAACATTAAAAGCACTAGACGGTTTGTGTGTTTATGAAGCTGCCAAACAGCGTTTCTGACATTTACATTATGCAAGCATTGTAATGCATAAGCACATTAAAATAACACTCATCCGCAATATGTATCAATGCTACATCTTTTTTTATACTATAAATTAAGAAATATTTAATTTACTCTGAATAAAAGCAACATTACAACTTATTTGGAACAAATATTTGGAATACAATTTAGACAGACATTCATCACAGCAAAGAAGAGAAGCACTCTGCCTTTTCAATTTCCTCGCCGAGTACTGAATCCAAAGCAGCTAAAGCGAATGCATTTTCAACCACGTCGCTTGAGCGAGCAGCAACATTTACCTCCCTTCTCTCAGTCTTTTCTCCTTCCGCCTTCCCTTTCTCAATTTTTCACCTCAGCACCCTTCTCCTGTCTCTTCTGTCTTTCTGCTTCATGGTCAGTGAAAACAGACATCTCATTAATGCAGCCTGTGTAGACAATAGTCTGTCTTGCATATACAAGAGTCCTCTGCAAGTGTGTGTGTGTGTGTGTGTGTGTGTGTGTGTGTGTGTGTGTGTGTGTGTGTGTGTGTGTGTGTGTGTGTGTGTGTGTACTTTAGCTCCTCACAGCCAGCATGGAGTTAATCTCCCAGATGAGGTTTCTGAGCTGGTCCATTATCTGCTTCAGCTGTTGGTTCTTCTGTTTGAGTTTCTGTAATAAAAAAAATAACAAGTGATTTTTAAAGGGTGTATCTGTTACTGAATGACTTCCATGCTCCACTGCAAATCAAATCTCAGTATAACATTTGGACAGAAGCAGACAGATAGAGGAGATGCTCCACATTCTGAATACAAGTGATTTAATAGTTGTTGTTTTTTTTAATGGCAGATATTAACACGGTAAAATGTGGAGGAAAACATGCTGTCGTCAGAGTGCAGTCTGTGCACACTGAGGTAAGACCCACCAGCACTGATACTGATACTGATACTTCAGTCTCCAGTAACCTTACATTACTGCAAGCTGCTTCTGCCTTAACAAAAGACTTTAAATAGAGGTAATTACAAAAAATATTAATAGTAATATCCCATTTGATCAGGGGCCGATCCAGGCATGTTTAAAGCCCAGCCTACTTCCAATCCTTGGTTTTGTTGTAGCAGGCACTCTAGGCATCATTAATGCACAAGATTCTCAGCTGCCGCCTGCAGCAGTGAGGACCTCTACAGCCGCCCTTATTAGAGTGCCTTTGTGAGCTGATGAGTAAGCTGAGGTTACCAGTGTGTTACCAGTTCCAGTACATCGTCCTCTTACTCGAACTTTCCGCTCCACCTTAAATTAAGCAGTGGTTACTTTCTGATGTTACAATAACTGCTGCTCTATTTGAGCTGGAATGGAGAGTTGGCATCATCAGGGCATCAGGTGTATTTTTCAAAAAAGAGTGGAACGGAAAGTTCGGGTAAGATTTCAGCTAGCTCACTTCAGTTTAGCCTAGCTCAGAGCCTTGGTGTAAATATATATATTTTTTTCATGTAAATGAGTAAATGTCTGATTATAGAAACTTTTACTAAACAGAATGCAGACTTTCTGCCCATACCAATCAGATTATAGAAACCGTTTCTTAAGGCCTATTAATAGCACCTCTTACCCAAGTTGTGGGGCTGTATTATATGCATAATCTGATTGGTATCAGCTGACAGTCAGCATTATTGTACTCAAAACCAAAGCAAATGAACTACAACATTTGTAGCCCTTATGTGGACAAAAATGACTGATGTAAAATCATTACCATGTTTAACAGCAGAGAAACTCTCCCCTAAGATTTTTTTTTAAGAGTGACCCCAACTTTAGAGAAAGCGACATAAGGACATTTGTCCTTATGTCCATGAAAGCTGTACATCACCAGGCCTTGATCAAGGCACATAACCCCCAATTTTTCCCCCAGGCACTGGCCACTGCTCCCTTTCGGGTGTATGTTCTCACCGGCCGTTTCACTAGTGTGTTGGTGCGATTCCTTTGGGCAGGTGTGACTACTGTAATCGCACTTGGATGCAGACCAAAACGACCGCTCCAAGCCCCCTGAGAGGAGGTGGTCTCGGCCCAGCCCCAATGGAACCAGGTAAACTGCCCAGATAAGTTTACAACCTCTGGAGGTTGAGTTCAGCTGTACTACTATGCAAAGGACAGAGTGTGAAGTGTGTTTCTATTTCTGCTTTAAGAGCAGTTAGCGGTGAACACCCAAAGGCCTGTCAGTGGAATCAGATAAGTAATGAAATGATAGCGTGAATGGCTCATTTGAAATATTCATATCAGGAAAACCTATATGCACTTCCTGAACGTTACACTGACTGCTCACACACTGACTCCAAAGCTTTTTTATTCAATCTTCAATGAAAATTACATAGCACAGCTAAAGTGTCAAAATGTTACCCAGAAAAATCTCAATCGTTGAAATACTGCCACTTAACTGCCCAAGTCAGGCGACGGAGCTGCATATTACATTTCTGAGCTATTCATCCTGATCGGTCGTGGTGAAAAAGGCATAAGACCTCTGCTGCCGCTCCATCCGTTCTCCTCTTGAATCAGGAGTGGAGTCTCAGCAAGCCTCAATTTTAGAATGCAAATCTGACAATGAAGGTGTAGCATCCTGGACGCACTCTGAAAACGGATTACACGCAGCTGTCAAAAGTATACCACTGTGGTGGTCGGCTAGGAACTTTGAGGTATGTACACCATATGTCCAAATGTTTGTGGACACCCCTTCTAATAAATGCATTCAGCTACTTTAAGCTGCACCCTTTGCTGGCACTGGATGTGCAAGTGCATACATACACACACAGCTTGTCTAGTCCCAGTAGTGAAGTACTGCCAATAGAATAGGACCATCTGGAAAAGATGAACATGAACCTATTGACACCCTGCCACTAAAAGAGCCGTGGAGCAGTGGAACTGTGTGCACTACGTTCTTGTCTACGCTACGCTTGTCGCTGAATGCAATGGATTCCTCACAGCTATGTTCCAAATTCTAAAAGAAGGCCTTCCCTTAACAGTAGAGACATTTACTCCGACAAAAGCAGGATACATCTTGATTTCAAACAAAACAATGTATGAGCAGGTGTCCCAATACTTTTGTCCAAATAGTGTATTAGGAGTGCATTTCCGAGGAGTTTGATGAGTTGGTATTTTCATCTGTCAAGCTTGAATCTTTCTTTGGTCTCACCCATGCACTGTATAACGTCTCCATGCGCTCTCAGAAGAGGGCTTCTGTCAGAAGCCATGGCATTATCAGAGCAGACTTCTGACAGCACAACCTCAGCGCTCAGGAACACAGGCACAGTCATTAGCTTGCGTTCACTGAGGACAATCTGAAGGTGCAAAAACTTTGATATTCCAGCTGGACTACTTTGTCACGAAGCTGGTTCTGGACCGAACACCACGTCTCATTTTGCTTCCCCCTTCATCTGCTTCTCTTTACTCCTCAACTCAAGAGGAGATCAAAGGAGCTGTCCTCGATAATGTGCGAGCGAAGGAGAGTTTTTGATCAAATGCCGACTTATTAAAATTCTGATTCATTCAAATCTGCCAAGTTTTAGATTGTGATTGACAGCCCACCGGAGTTTAAGCCCCTGAGATTCGGCTCAGTCTATTGTGTGCACCACTCTGGAAGAGAAAAGGGAAGAAGGGGGTTATTTGCTCTTTTTTAGGCATTGAGAATGCAATGGTTCTCCTGGGGGAATTGCCAAATATAAACCACCATGGGCAGCACAAACAGCAGATGGTGAAAGCTTACAATGGATTATTGCAAAAGCAGAATAACAAACCTTCATCAGTGCTTCACTTGCCTATTAACCATTGGAGATAACAATGCAATTAATTTCACCTTTAATTGAAAGAGGAAGCCCCAGTTAGATCAATATCTCTCCCAGTAAGTCCCAGTTAGGTAATATTCTCTAATTGGCTAAGTTTACAAAAATGCCATACCAATCTAAAGTTATAGTAATTATTATTACAAACCATCAAAGCAGACCGTACTAAAAACTCACCCAAACATTTCTCAGTAACTATCAGTGATTTAAAGCAGCAGTATGCAAGAATACGTATTTCTTGCTCATGGGCTCCCCCTACAGTCGGGAAGTATCATTCTCACTTTGAATCATCACTAAAGGACATGCTTTACACATGCATTTCTGCACAAGCTGAGAGATACAAAACCATCACTGACAGTATAAGAAGCATGTGAACTGAGACAGTAGTGTATTATTACAGGATTTGACACAAATATGGCTCTGGTTATGCAGTGTTACGCAGCTATTAAGAGCACGGTCCTGCCACTTCTCCAAAGTTACACAGTGCAGATGCAAGGTGTTTGCATACAGGGCTAAAAACATGTCGCATTGGTTATCCTATGCTTGTTCTTTTGCACTTTTGGTAAATGTTGATGCCCTCCCCACTCCAATGAGGTCAATGAAAAGACCACAGTGAGTTCAGTTGGTGGTACACTGTTGTGGTTTTGTTTCATAGCTTGTAATTGGGAAGTCATACGCTAAAAAAATCTTATTTCCCTTATATTGGTACCTTTAATTGGTCTTATCTGAATAAACTCCTGTAGACCAGGCTAATCGGGCTGCACCATGATGAATCTGACATCTAAGACGATACAACATGCAAGAGGATCTCTTTAAACTAGACCTGTATGTTCTCACCAACGTGAGAACATCAGCCTCCAATTTGTGGAAACCAGAGGTACAAGATAAGTCTGATATTCTGACACGCTAGGAGGAAAATGTTACTTTTCAACACAGCATGTCAAAATGTGGTCCTTTTAAACACAGCATGGCTGTCAGTAGGAGAGTCAAACTGCCCCCATCCCCTGGGATGTTAAAAGGAGGTGACCTAAAAAGCCAGAACTTTGAGGTCTCCACCCATTGTCTGTGATCCATATTTATTGTCTGTCTTATATGAGCCACAATATGAGCAACTGCATAAACTCATTAGTAGACCTTTCCTTCCCTTCCACAGTCTTATACGTTCCACATTCACGTCCTGCTAGCTGCTAAAAGCACTGAGGAAGAACAGGGGACAGACACTCTTACTAATTTTCCTTTCAGAAGCATTAACAGATAAAGAAGATACCAACTTCAAACGCAGAACTACACTAGTCAGCCATGACATTAACACCACCTGCCGAATATTGAGTAGGTCCCATTTGTGCTGCCACCACAGATCTCAGCATTCGAGGTGAGAACTCCACAAGAACCCTGAAGGTGTCCTATGGTATCTGACACCAATAGGTCAACAGCAGATCCTCATTTAAGTCCTTTAAGCTGTGAGGTGGGGCCTCCATGGATCATATTAATGAGCCTTAGGTTCCCATGATCCTGTCGTCAGTTAACTGGTTGTCCTTTCTTGGAGCACTTGTGGTAGGTACTGATCACTAGATGCCAGAAATGCCCAACATGACCTCCCTGATGTTTTGGAGATATTCTGACTAGACCTGGGCAATACGGCAATATTTTATCATATCCTAATATGCTTTTCTAGGCACATGGAAGATATTGTCAGTGCTTAAAGAACACTGATTAGCTGCAAATTTCTTTAAAAACGGTGTCATTAGACTGGTTTAAATAGATAAAGTGCAGCAGATGTTGAGTAAAATCACTGGGTTCAGTACGGGAGGTTTTAGGAATCTGTCCCTACTGATGTATTTAGTCTGTGATTCCATGTACTGTGATAAATATTTTGTATCGTGAAAAATGTTAAATATCGTTGTATAGTATTTTTACCATATCGCTCAGCCCTAATTCTGACCCAGTCGTCTAGCCATCAGAGTTTGGTTCCTGTCAAAGTGGCTCAGATTCTTATGCTTGCCTATTTGTCCTGCTTTTAACATCTTCCGGAACCGACTGTTTGCTTGCTCCCTAATATGTAGATGAAGATAATTAATGTTTTTCACTTCACCTGTCAGTGGTGCTAATATTATGGCCGATCGGTGTACGTTATAATGTAATGGTATGATTTACTTTTAATGCTTTTAAAGCATATATTAAAACATTAATCAAAGGAATTCGATTCAAAATGTGGATATGGTTTCTCATAACAGGAATATCAGCCGTTCTGCTTTGCTATTAAATGAAAGACGTGATCTATTCCTGTACAGCAGCAGCGTCGAACTCACTCAGCTGGCAGGCAATATTGAACATTTTTAATGAAGTCACAGTGTGCTGGACCAATATTAATACAGGAAAGGAAACGTCTATTAGGCTTTATAAAATCAGCTCTTTATATTATTTCCACTAGACAGGACGGCACAGCCGTGTTTTTACCAAGTCTAGCTTCACCCCGGCCATAACCGCTGTCAAAAGCGTTAAATGAGACACTTAAAAGCATCACGTAAGATTTTCACAGCAGAATTCCCCCTTCAACCATAAAAGAGTCATCATTTCACATAACATTTTAGGTATTCTTTATGTCTTGTCAGACGGCCTCTAAAGGGCAGTGGCTCTCGATAAATCACACCGAGGTTAAACACACTGCATTAGCACTAAATGCAGCCAAATGAAGAGAGGTGCATCTCTTGACACATTATTGGAACAGAAATAAAAACTGTGTTCCAGCTCCAAGATAGCATTAAACACTCAACCGTGAGCTTCAATCCGTTCGGTTAGCTAGGGCTCTTATCCGTGCTAAACTCTTTGAACTCTCTCTTCGTGCTGGGTGGGCCTGGCTCCAACAGTCATCCAGCACAATCGATGAGGGTAGTGCAGGTTTACGGCCTTATTGGACGATGGCAAACAGCTTGGAAAACAGCTAAACGAGAGCAGGGTGAGATAATGGAGCTCGAAGACACAAAACAGTGGAAAACTCACAAATGTATTATTCACCTATTAATAACAGCTGTGAAATGTGCTTAAAAAGGGGGAAAAATGATTCAATAATTATTTCCCTCTGCGTCCCACACACACACACACACACACAGCCTCATGAGAATGTGAGCACTCTATAATAGAGTTACACTCACTAAGCAATTTATTAGACCTGTACACCTACTCATTCATGCAATTATCTAATCAGCCAATCATTTGGCAGCAGTGCAGTGGAGTGCAGTGCATAAAATCATGCAGATACGGGTCAGCAGCCTCAGGTAATGTTCACATCACCCATCAGAATAAGGAATATGTGATCTCAGTGATTTTTGACACAGCAGTCTCAGGATAGAAAATGGTGTAATAAAGTAAACACCTCCAGTGAGCGGCGGTTCTGCACACTGAAACACCTTGCTGATGAGAAAGGTCAACAGAGAACTCAGATAACCACTCTGTACAACTGAAGTGAGCAGAAAAGCATCTCAGCATGATCAACACGTCCAACCGGGAGGCAGATAATCAGGTTCCACTTCTGTCAGCCAAGAACAGAAAGCTGAGGCTGTAGCAGGACCCAACCTGCCCTGTGCCAACGGCCCAGACTGGAGGTGGTGTAATGCTGTGGGAAATGCTGTTTTCTTGCTACCATTTAATAATACCATTTAATCATTGATTGAATGCAACAGCTTATCTGAGTATTTTTGCTGACCATGAGCATCCCTATGGCCACAATCTTCTTGCGGACCTTACTTGCAGCATGATAATGTCACAAAACAAAGGTCTGAATATCCAAATTTGTCTATATGCAGCATATGACACATGCTGACTCAGGATAACAGATAACTGCATGGTCATCCGGCTGTCTCTCTAAATAGGTTTCAACTGGTTCAGAATTTAATTGTTTTCTATGACAGAAAGTCTGAGTATATTAGTCCAGCCTTCTTCAGATCACACTGGGTTTCTATTAAGTTCCACTTGGACTTGCTAAAGACATTTAAAGCCCTTACTGGCCCAGCTCCAGTACATCAAACTGATGCAGGCTTCCTGCAGATTCCTCAGATCACTGAGAAGATCCTTATCTAGAAAAGAAATTCTGGATAATATTATAAATTCAAGCTACACTATCTGGACAAAAGTATTCGGACACCTGTTCATTCATTGTCGTCCCCCCCAAAATCAAAAGTATTAAAAAATAAATAAATAAATAAAGTAGCTGTCTCTACTATCTAGGGGAGGTCACTTCATCCCCAACTCCTCCTAGAAGTACTGGATGAAGCATCATTCCAGAGAATACAGTGCCACTCCTCCTCAGCTCAATGCCGGGGGGCTGTATACCCCTCTAGCCCACGCCTGGCATTAGGCATGGTGCCTATAGGTCAAGGTTTATCTGTTCTAGAGAGTCATAGTCTATTGGCAGTACTTCTCTACAGGGACTAGACAAGCTTTACTTACAGCCCTATGTAAAATAAGTATTATTATTATTATTATTATTATTATTATTATTAAAAATCATCACCCATCCTTAATAGCAGCAGCCTTTGAGCCTTCAATAACCTTTAAACCTCAATCTGAACAAACATTATTTCTATAATTTACACAAGCCAAGTGCTCCTAGATAAAAAGCCTCCTTTAAAATAAATATATAAAAAGAGCCGTTATAATACACGCCGTTTCACCTTGGATTCTACTTGGCTAATCCGCCTTGTCACCAGCAACTCAAATCGCTGCTTTTATTCCTGCAGATGGAGCAGGAATTACAAGTCTAAGTGTCTAGGAGTGAGGCGAAGGGATTAGACAGGCTGAGGGAGGGAAGGGCTTCTCTAATACCACTACTGCGCCTCCTCGTTCTCCTCCAGGACCCCACACTGCCTCTCTGATCTGGTGGAGGAAGAAGAGGAAAGTGGGGGAAGATGCAATGAGAAAGGTTCTTATCATATTTAAGTTGATCTGCTATGTATGGAACGCATTAAAGAGGCTGTTAACTCGAATGCCCAATTCAGAGGGGATTAAATTCACATGGGGTCCTGGGGTGTTTCTCTCAGTCACGGGAGCTCATCTGCAATTTTACTTCAATCCAGAAGACAGATAACAATGACTGTGAGTGTTTTCTTACCCACTACCTGCTGTTTTTAACTGAACCATTGACCATTTTAATCCCAGGGTCACATCTCTGTGATTTTCCAGGCAGATGTTGGCCAGAGGCAGATATCCATCAGAGATCCTCCACTAGATATTAAACATAGTTTAAGAAGCAGCGTTGAGATCTGGCTGAGAACTGGTAGAGAGAGTGTTAACTGTGATACAGGCTCGACCACTTATGGATCATCTTTGCGCTAAGATGCTTCTCAGAAATCCAGCTCAGATTTTTCCTAGAGTGACACTGAAGACTTTATTATTTTTTTTATTTCTGTTAGTAATTTTAGAGTTTATTTTTTAAATGCTGCCTTACTTGCTTACACATTCTCAGCTAGGTACAGCTAAAGAGATTGGATTATGTGAGGCAAGACTGTGGTGAGAAAACACAGATTCTGAACGTCAGAATTCAGTGGTTTACAGTTATAGTTAAAATGAGCAGTATTGTTCTGTATGTGTGTATGTGTTCATATTCATATAGCTGAAGGCATGAACACAGAGATGAACAATTTTGTCAGACCTTTTAAGTGATCCGGACAGTTTCTTTTAGAGTATACATGGATACATTATATGGACAAAAGTATTGGGACACCTGCTCACTCACTGCTTCTTCTGAAATCAAGAGCATTAAAAAAAAATGTATCCTGCTTTTGTTGGAGTTACAGTTTTTACTGTCCAGAGAAGGTTTCTGCCAGATTTTGGAGCATTACTGTGAGGATTGGACTGCATTCAGGGACAAGAGTGTTAGAGAGGTCTACCCTTCTTCTATTCTAGATTTTGTATTATTATTTTATTAAACTGGGACCTTGAGATCTCAATTTCGTACCACATGTGATGCGAATGACATGTTTATCTGCTCCAGACAGTCCTATTCTATTGGCATGCAATGGTAATGGCAATGGGTGCAACCTAGCTCAAGTAAAAAATAAACAAGCGTATTGCTAAGCCTGCAGATTCACATCTCAGTAATTCTACATTCTCAAACTGTGCTAGAGGGCGAGAATGCAGTGTGTACCGTGTCAATGTTGCAGAGAGCCTCCATTGATCAATGTTGTGTTCCTGAGCATTTTTCAATCAAGCTCTTTCGCCACTCGCCCTCCATCTGCCTGTGGTATTGATTGCACTGTTCTTGGTTACTTTGTCTGCAGTAGTTATATATCAGAGTGCAGATCCATGACTCTCTCATGTGCTGTGTTCCTAACAAATGAAAAGTCAATACTAGCGCAGGGTAAAAAAGAATACTTAGCCCAAAAAAACTGATAAGTGGCAATTCGATTGACACCTTTTCTTTTTTAAACTACATTTGACTGGACTGAGCGCATCATTTTCCTTTCAATACGGCTCACTAACCCAGCACAGCCTTTCCTACATTTCTGTCTTCACATGGCGTAGAAAAAAACCCCCACCAAACAGATCAAATAGATAATATAATCCCCAGGCTGAAAAGTTCATCAAATCTTCAAAGAAGCATTCAAGTCTGGAGCTAAAGGGTGAAGATCGATGGCTCGCATTAAGAAGAGCGACTCCAAAGCCCACCCCACTGTGATCAGCCTGAGATGGAGAACAGCGATGGGAAGCTTGCGGGATCAAGGTGAAGGACGAGCAGGGTAAAGAGGAGACCGTGAGGAATGGTGGACGGGTATAGGAGGCCGTGCCGCTGTGCCTCCAGGACATACTAATATAATGAGAAAAAGGCAAAGACAGGCCGGGGAACAAGCCTGCTTTCTTTGTAGGTTCTATATCACTTTCAAAGTCATTCCCAAGAAAGTAAAGGCACAGACCTGGATGTTTAGACTGCTTTCAAATGTGTGCTTATGTGTAAACATGCACTGCTGTGTCTGGCCGGAAATCATTCGAACATTTGGCCAGTCAGTGCTTACGATCTGCACAAGCTGAAAACGTGCACTCAGTACACAGGCAGAGGCACTGCTACAATAGGAGCAAGTTCTCTTTTAAAGAGTGCAGAGTGAGTCCCAATCAGTCGTGCCCTTGCATCTCTCCAGCAGAAAAGCGCTTTCATCTCTCTCCTGACAGTCAGGGGCTTACAGCTACCGGGCCCAATGATCACTTCACTGGCAACATGAGAAAGAGAAACGGAGACGCAGTTACAGAATCTGAGGGTGAGACGAGCAGTAGTTCCACTTTACAGCTCATTTTAGCCTCCCTGCTTTTACGGGAATATAGGGCTCAATGTAAGCTGGGCACAGACGAAAAACAATCACATTCAGCTAGGCTGAGCTCGGACATGTGTGTGTGTAACGTAGTTACTGAAAACTCTTAAAGAAACTCCATTATTTAAGGAAGAAGGGGAAGTAGCAGGAGAAAGAAAAAGAAGGCGGTGGAAGAAAGAGGAGGAGGAGGAGGAGGGGGTGAAGAAAAAGAAAAAAAATGAGAGAAGGAGAAGAAAGAGGACGAGATGGAAAAGATAAAGAAAAAGAAGAGGAAGGTGAAGTTGGATGATGAGGAGGAGAAGAAGAAGTAGATGAAGAAAGAAAGAGTAGAATGAGGTTGAGGAGGTGGAGAAGAAGGAAAAGTAGAAGGAGGATGAGGAGAAAAAGATGAAGGATGGAGAAGAGAACGAACAAAAAGTAAAAAGGAGAAGGAAGAGAAGCAGAAGGAGGATGAAGAGACAAAGATGATGATGAAGGGAGTGAAAGAGGAGAAGAAGAGGAGATGAAGGTGAAGCAGGATGATGATGATGATGAGGAGGAGCAGGAGGAGAAAAGGAAGACGATGGAGAAGAAGGAGTGGAAGGAGGGTGAGGAGGAAAAGATAAAGAAGGATGGAAAAGAGAAGGCACAAGAAGTAAAAGGAGAAGGAAGAGAAGCAGAAGGAGGATGAGGAGAAGAAGAAAAAGAAGAAAAAAGGTGACGCAGGATGGTGATGATAAAGAGGAGCAGGAGGAGAAAAAGAAGAAGACGGAGAAAAGAAGGGAAAAAAGTAAAAAGGAGAAGAAAGAAAAGCAAAAAGAGGATGAGGAGACAAAGATGATGACAATTAAGGGAGAGGTGAAGGAGAAGAAGAAAAATAAGAAAACTAGAGAAGGAGAAGAAAGAGGACAAAGAAGAAGAAAAGAAAGAAAAAGGAGAAGGTGAAATAGAATGAGGAGGAGAAGAAAAAGGAGAATGAGGAGGAGGAGAAGAAGGAAAAGTAGAAGGAGGAAGGGGAGGAGGAGGAGAATATAAGAAAAAAAATGAGAAGGAAAGAAAGAGCACAAGAAGAAAAAGATAAAGAAAAAGGAGAAGAAAGTGAAGTAGGATGATGATGAGGAGGAGCAGGAGGAGAAGAAGAAGATGGAGAAGAAAGAGTAGAAGGAGGGGGAGAAGAGGAGGAAAAGATGAAGAAGGATGGAGAAAAGAAGGCACAAGAAGTAAAAGGAGAAGAAAGAAAAGCAGAAGGAGGATGAGAAGAAAAAGAAAAAGGAGAAGAAGGTGAAGTAGGATGATGATGAGGAGGAGCAGGAGGAGAAGAAGAAGATACAGAAGAAATAGTAGAAGGGGAAGCAGAAGGAGGAGGAGGTGTAGGAGATAAAGGAGATAAAGGAGGAGAGTGATCAGAAGGAGGAGGATTGTCCATCATTATTTGGATGATCATGTGGGTGAACAGTACTGTGAAGTGTTTGCTAAAAGGAGTTAATGTGGTTGGAGGTGTGAGACATGCACTGTAATTTCAGTGGGTCTTAGACTCACACACCCTGCCCTCAGACACACACAGACTGAAGTAAACCGCAAGCTAAAATCGACCACCCTTCTCAGAATCTCACCTATTACAGAGGATTTCAACTGACCCCGGCTATCTTAGGTTCCAACAGTGGTCATCTCCACACACCAATGAGCCTTTCAGAGAGCTGGCTTTCAGTTCTAACATTTCAAGGTTTTTAACTAAGAAAAGGTTCATTGATTACGCTTTCCATCATATACTGTTATGCACAAATCCTTCTATCAGCTCTACGGCTGTATCCAGTTTAGAGATGCTGGGCAGAGCAGGTAGGAACCCATTTAACGAGGGCTGATGTCATTTCTCTGTGTCCTAAAGCACACACTACTCCACTAAATAGCACTTTCATTAGTGGATGTGTGTTGTTTGGGACGCAGCCAATTCACTGTTGCTCACTGCAAATGTCTATGCTACTTCATCACTTATTTTAAAAATCTGTTTCCATCACAGTTTTTACTCAGTCCTATGAGTAGTAGTTTAGAAATAAATGGACAAAAATATTGGGACATCTGCTCATTCATTGTTCCTGCTTTAGTTGGAATAACTGTCTCTAAAGTCCGGAAAAGACTGTGTCTGGATGTTGGATGACCACCACCAGCCCACCTCATTCCCAAACGTGTTCTACAGATTAATGTTGGGGGCCTTTATACCCATCTAGCACACACCTGGAATTACCATGTTTTATCTGCACCAGAGAGTCCTATTCTATCAATAATTCTCTTCAGGGACTAGACAGGCTGTGTGTGTGCATTTGCACGTCTGTATCAGCAATGGGTGCAACTTAAAAGTTGCTGAATGCGTTCATTAGTAGGGGTGTCCCCAAACATTTTGGATATATAGTGTGTGCCTTGTACACAATCATCAAATACCAGATGATGCAAAGGTCAAAGCTCCTCTCCTTAAACCCTGTCCCAACAATCAGCAGCCATGTACTCCTCTAAGCAGCTGCCCAGCACTCTGAACACTGAAGTAACTGAAAGCAAAGCAGGAGAAGGCTATTAGAAGGTAGCAAGTCATTTTCCGACAGTCATTTCTCCAGTTCATAATATAATTAAGAAACAGCAGTTATAAAGGAGCAGAATAGCAGAAATAAAGGAGGTCAAACCCCCAGTTTGACAGCAAAAGACCTTTAGGAGGATTTAGCAGACTCTGGAGTGGTGGTGCACTGTTCTACTGTGCAGCACAAATAATACTCACCTTCATGAAAGAGTCATCAGAGGAAAACCTTTCCTGCATCATCACCACAAAAGTCAGCTTCACATTTTCAAAGAAACAAAATAACGCATTCTGGAAAGACGGACAGTGGACTGATGGATTTAGAACAAAATCTTTTGGCCACAATGAGCGAATGGTTTGGAAAAGAAAAGGTGCAAAATGTCCAACTGTTAAGCACGGGGTGGATCAATCATGCTTTGAGCTTGTGTTGCAGCCAGTGGAACAGGGAACATCTCACAGGTGGAGGAAAGAATTAACTCATTTAATATCAGCATATTTTAAAAGCAAACATCACACCATCTGTAAAAAAATGATGAAGATGAAACTAGGATGAGTTTCTACAGCAGGACAATGATCCTGAGCTCCGCAAAATCCACAATGGACTACTTTAAGAGGCACAAGCTGAAGGTTTTGCCATGGTCCTCACCGTCTCCCAACCTAAACATCATTTAAAGTCTGTGGATAGACCTAAAAAGAGCCGTGCAGTAAAACAGACCAAGAAGCTCACAGAACTAGAAGGTTTGTGCAAGGAAGAAAGTTGGGCGCAAATCCCTCAAACAAGAAGTGAAAGACTCTTGGCTGCTACAAAACGCGTTTAGAAGCTTTTGCTTCGGGCCCTTTTCCTTTTTTCTTATTTTGAAACTGCAAAGGCAAAAAAATGAAAAAATAATCTTGGATCAAATATTAAAAGAATGTTTCATCTTTAACTTTATGTCTTTTGAAAATCAGGTCGTTTAGCTATTGACTGTAACAGAAATTCTGACCAGGGGTGCCAAACGTTTGCATGCCACTGTGTATGTACACACTCTCTGTTCTGGTTGGTTGTCTGTGTTGTGCATCATTTAAAAACTAGTCCAAAAAACACTCCTTTTCACTTGAACTACATGAATGTCTGGATCTAACCTGTTATAGACAGAACAGACAGATATAAATGTGCTGGTTTTCATAATCTCACAATATACTGAATTATTAAAGAATGAATTAAGGTCAGTTTTGATATAAAAGCATAGGCAGATAAAGTAATGTAATGTTACCACAGGACGTCTGGAAAAGTTATGATGTACGGCTCACACGGGATACAAAATCTAAACACTTTAGTTTAAAAATTAGCTGCTACATGTTCATAACCTGCCAGGGATTTTGGGCCCCATTAAAAACATATTGAAGATATTGCACTGGGCTCCACAACTTCTGCCAATTCACTCAGTTAATACATTATTTAGGTCCCCAGTCAGCCACAGGCCCTAAGGAGCATCCTAACTTTTGGCACCCCTGTTCATAACATGTATGTAAGCTATAGGCTACACAATGATTTGCCTATAGCTGCCAGAAGCATCATGCCTCTGAGGTAGGGCTGCACGATGTTGGAAATTTTTTTTTTCCTGCAATATGTATTTCGATATTAAAAATACAAGACTTTTCATCAGAATTCACCAGAAGTCAATGATCCAACAGGTCATAATATTAATAATGTACTAAGAAAATGATATTGGGCGGATATAATCTGCCTCTGGTAAATAGGTTATGAAAAAATGAGAACATGCTACTGATGCTCAAATAATATATCGTGCAGCGCTATACTGGGGAGTCCTTTGGTTGGTCTTCCATAAACAGCACAGGGTATCTGTGCCAAGCATGACGAAACTAAATGCCTCTTCGAGCGTCTCCATACTTTAGAAAAAACGTGAAAAACTCATTTCCACAGGGTATGACGGAATATTTACCCATATGTGGATTTATGGGATTTATATGTTCCGCGGTTATTTTTATGGCTCATTTTACAGAAAGTAAAAGGCCCTGGAATCTTTACTGGCGTGGGAGTGTGCAGTCCGTAAAAGTGACGGACATGGCACAGATGCAGACTGACATTCGGACAGGCCTAAAATCACTGAGAGACTCTAGTGATAATTACATTATTCCACCTCCCCAGGTAGAAATTGAGAATAAGGCTAGACTGGAGGGGGTCAGTATATGCTTCGGCTTTAACAATGCTCACATTCTACATCAAACTCTTCTTCTACTTCTTAAAAAAGTGAGGAAAATTCAATGTTCCATAATAAGGGCCCTTCGAAAACATCCAATCCCTCTCAGCAGAGCTGTTTTTGTGTAGCAGCACTGCCACAAAACAGACCTCCAGAGGCTCCAGTTGATTCCTGAAGTAAGCAAGAAGATAAACAACTGCTTTTAACTGCTTCCAGCCTATGAAGCATACAATGACAAATGTGAACCAGACATGTCCTCCACCTTAAGCAATCCATTGTGAAGCAATACCAAGGCATCCTCCCCTCCCTCATGTTCCGAACATGCTGTACTTTCTCCATTCCCGCACTACAAACCAACTGCAAAAGGCTCCACACTCTAATGGGTGACATATGAACTGGCTAATCACGTCGAGAATTGGGCATCTCCCGCTAGAGAGCTGTTAGCCCCAGGAACGCACACAAACGTGTGTATGTGTACGTGCATGTGGGCCGAGACAAGCCATGGTCTCATTATGGCTGATGCTGTGTTTGAGAGTGTGTGTGTGTGTGTGTGTGTTGGTTTGTTTATCAGCAGCAGCGCTCCTGCAGGCTCCCCCAACCCCAGGACTGCTCCAGCGATAACACCCGCAGCCACTGTGCCGCCAACACCGCCGCTCATTATGCGCCCGCCACCCGTTTCAGAGGGTCCTATTTGAAATTATAAACATTCTCCTCCATAATATCTCACTCTCTCATTTGAATAAAGAGGACAGACACGGTAATTAACAGGGTATTACAAAAAGCATGCAGAGGGGAGAGGGACGGAGAGGGAGAACGGCGAGCAGGGAGACACGCGGGAGAATTAATAAGAGCCGTGATCTCTCCAAGGCCTTCTTAATGGGCTGTGACAGGAATTTATTCACACTTAGAGCGGTATTAAATCAAACCGCCGGCTCTGACGAGACACAGCCCGCCACCACAGCGCCAGCAAGGACATCGGCCTTTGCGCCAGGGACCTGGCGCCACGGGGACCGCCCCCCACGCCACAGGAGCTGCAGATCCCTAAGGGGGTTAGTGGACGAGAAGGCCTGACAGGCTTGTCGTCTTCAAGTCCAGGTGCTTCTATAAATTGTTATCCCAAGCCTGGTAATGAACCGATTCCCTTTGTGCTGACACTGGTGCTGAACATCAGCTTGGTTTGTGTTCGGCATTTCCTCATGGCTGCCTCTAGCCTCTACGGAGTATCTACAGGTTTACATGCGCTACATGTCCAAATATTTGTGGACACCCATTCTAATGAATGTATTTAGCTACTTTAAGTTGCACCTACTGCTGACACAGATGCGCAAATGCACACCCGCAGCTTGTCTAGTCCCTGCAGAGAAGTTTTGCCAATAGAATAGGACTCTCTTGAGCAGATGAACATGAACCTATTGGCACCACGCTGCTTAATGTCAGGTGTGGGCTAGAGGGGTATAAAGCCCCCTAGCATTGAGCTGTGGAGAAGTGGAACAGTGTTCTCTGGAATGATGGATGGGGCTCCAACCAATACTTTTGGGATGAATTGGGGATGAGGTGGGGTGGTGATCATCCACAATCCTGACCTCACTAACACTCTCGTCATTAAAGGCATGCTCCTAGTAAAATCTAGTAAAATCTAGTAAAGCCTTCCTGCCTGGAGAGAAGAGACAGTTACAGTAGAGCAAGAGTCCCAATACATTTGTCCATATGGTGTATCAACTCCATGACCCTCTCATGTGCTGTGTTCACAACAATTGAAAAGTCAATACTAGTGCTTGGTAGAAAACAATACTTAGCCACAGAAGGGTGATTCTCACATGCTTTCCTGTAGGATGGCTCTGCCTGTCTGTGTGCGAATGTGATGAGAACAGTCACGGGGACGAAGGCCACTCTACTGCTCAGCAGACTGCAAAGCCATATTTCACCTAGCTCCTGACAAACAGCAATTACCCCAATCGACAGATAACGAGGACAGAACCATTATTCAAAGCCAGAAGACCACAGAAAGCAGCGGGGCATTACCATACACACCGCAATGCCCTACCTACGGCAAGGACTACACTTATGATCCACAGACACATAACGGAAAACTGGAATATACACTTTACACTACCGGTCAAAAGTTTTAGAACACACAATTTCCTAGTTTTTATTGACACTTTAGGTCCAGTGAAGAACCTGTTATAAAGTCCAGTGACACTGAATGGTACAAAGTTAAGCAAAATAAACTAAAAACTGATTAATACAATAAATAAGTGTGTCACAGTGTTAGCTTGACTATTAAGAAGTCTGTCTTTTATTCACCCAGGTGAATTGAAATGTCTTTAATGGTGACTGTGTGCAATGTCTGACTAATAATGTCTGGCTAATAAAGATAAATAATCTGTAAGGATGCAATGTAATTTTACCCCTGAGAGAATGTTCCTCTACTGTTTCATTTCTGTTGGACTGGTTATATAAATGTTATGCTCCTTATATGCCTTCATGTAAATATTCCATCCAAACACCCATCCATCATCCCTCCCACGCCTGAAACCATAGCTGGCTGTGCCCGAAGAGGCAGATGCAGCGAAGCGACTAACATCTGCTCCCCACATTCTGCTGTGTCGCTGACCTCCCCCGAGTTCCCCCATCCCTTATTCCCCCAACATGTTCTCCTCATCCAGCATGTAATTTGCAGCTGGCCGTTTGGCCAGCCCAAAGCCCAAGGGCCCACGGCGCTCGAGCCCTGCTGCTTCTCCTGCTTTCATGAACACAGCTTATTTTAAACAAGACCATGGTGATGGTTCAACATGTCCAGACAGAACATGGCACCACTCCAGATTACTTGTCTTTCTCTGTGGTAAAAGAAGAAAGCAGCACTGGATAGCACCCGGTCAGATTTCTCCACAGATAATAGTTTGGTGTTCCACAGGATGGTACAAGTTAGTGTCCATAAATTGATCACTTTAGTCTGACTCAAACAGGGATCCTAAAGAAAAAGATGTAGAGTACAAAGAGATTGTGACTGACCTTGTTGACCTCAAGCACTTCTCTTCTCTCCTCACTGGCTGAACGCATCTGACTGGCTCCACGGTCGTCCAACTTTGAGCTGTCGTCTTCCACATAGGGGATGAGTTGCTGCAGGACAGAGAGAAAGACCGAAATCAGGGAGTAATAATCAAACTGAATAAGGCTGTATGGATGTACACTATATGGACAAAAGTATTGGGACACCTGCTTATTGTTCACAATTTCTTCTGAAATCAAGGGTTTTAAAAGTAAAGTTCATCCTGCTTTTGTTGGAGTCTCCACCATCCAGGAAGACTAGATTTTGGAGCATTGCTGGGAGGATTTGATTGTATTCAGCAACAAGAACGTTAATCACCACTCCACCTCATCATCCTCAACTCACCCCTAAAGTACTGGATGAAGCACCACCATCATTCCAGAGAACACAGCTCCACTGCCCCATAGCTCAATGCTGAATGGCTTTGTACCCCTCTTGCCCACACCTTGTTTATCTGTACATCTGTGCAACCTAAAAGTAGCTGAATGCATTTGTTAGAAGGGGTGTCCACAAACATTTGGGCATATAGCGTCTACTCATTTGTCTACAGTTATCCACCACCCACTTACATGTGTTCCTTAAGGTTACATAAAGATGATTCAGAGCAATTTCCTGCAATCAACCTAATCTGACCCCTTCATGCAACATTTTATGTGCACATGAAAGCCTTCGGAGAAGCCCAGTCCTTATATTGTGCACTGTTCAGCAGTACTGAACAGTTCAGCAATACGTTTTTCAGTATACTGTAAAAAGACCATTACTAAGCAGAACCTCTGAAATCAACAGAAACCAAGTTCCCTCACCCAGATGTGACGATAAAAAGGAGGGACCCTATCAGTGTCACTTTTTTCTATTGTTCTAAGGTCCAGGTATTGAGCTCATTACACGTAGTGGGCTTTGCACTACAAGTGAATAATAAATATCAGATATTGGGGAAACTAATGACACACTTTTAGATAAGACTGGTTCAGGTTTAAATTCCTGTTCAGCTGTAACACACACACACACACACACTGAGGTGTGCTTCCTGAGGCAGCTTGTTTAAAATATGCTGCCATACACAGTTTGTCTTGATAGGCTGCTTAACAGGCCTGTTTTGCTGTTTCTACAATACCTAAAAATATCTAATTTACCATCTGACTGAGGTCTTGGATTGCATAAAAGAGAAATAAATGAAAGACAGCTTGAGAAATGTATTTTATCTTAAGTGTAAAATACAGATGTGCACCTTGCTAGAGGTAACGCATATAAATGCTGTATGTAATTTATTGCTGTCACTCAAAAACGTTAAATATCCAAAATGTAAACATAAAAAAGCCAACATAAAAAATTTTATTCATTTCTATTGGTTCAACCATCATGAAATATGGGCACAACTACCAGATTCACATTATGTCAAGTGAAAAAATACATAACAGCTATAAATTGCTTTGCTTCATTTCAAAATACACTAAATGGACAAATGTATTGGGACACTGTTTCCTCCTAAACCAAGGATACAAAAAAGTGTTTATCCTGCTTTTGTTAGAGTAACTGTCTCTACAGTCCAGGTAGGGATGGGCCCTACCCCGTTTTCACAATGCACTATATTTATTGTGATGCTCATGACCGCAAACAAAATGCATCAGTAGTGACAGATTTCTAAAAATACTATTCAAATACTCTCCCAGACTTGGTATAGTGATTGTTATTAAGAATGTGCTGTACTTTATCCAGTTAAACCAGACCAATTACACTGTTTTTGATTAAATGTGCAGCTGGTGCATGTTTTTTAAAGCACTAATGACATACTTGATGCTTGGGAAAGTAGATTTTACATCATAATAACAACATGATACAACAAAATTGTCCTATTGCCCACCCTTAGGTCCAGGGGAGGCTTTCTACTAGACTTTAGAGCAATGCTGTGAGGTCTTTTCGTGAGGATTGCATTCAGGGACAAGAGACAAAAAATGTTATTCAGAGACAACCAGACAATCCAAAAGTACTGGATAGAGCATCATCCATCATTTCAGAGAGCACAGCTCCACTACCCCACAGCTCAATGCTGGGGGCTTTATACCCATCTAATCCAATCCTGGCATTTGGCAGCCAAAAGGTGCCAAAAGGGTCATGTGTATCTGCTCCAGAGAGTCCTATTCTATTGGCAGTACTTCTCTACAGAGACTAGACACAACTAGCTGTGTATGCGTGTGCATTTGCACATCTGTATCAGCAATGGGTGCAACTTGAAGTAGCTGAATGCATTCATTAGAAGGGGTGTCCACAAACATTTGGACAAATAGCGTACAACCATTTTCTTCGTAATTCATCTAATTCAGTTCTTGGTTCTCAAATGTGGTCCATGGATTTGGCTGTGGAACAGCCTTGGATAAAGCCCCAGCCTGTCCACGCTGTTCTCACACCATTCATCTGCCCGAATAGTTCATGTTCCATTCAGAATATTTGTTTCAGCCCATTTCACCCCAGCCTTCTAACAATTCATTCTTTTTCTAAACAGACTCATCCTGAAATGACCTTGACAAATGCTCAATATTAGCAGTGCAGACTGTCACCTCTGCTTAAATCACACTGACACCTGCTGGTGCAGAGATTCAAGGATGCTACACTCCAGCACTCGGGGAGAGAAGGAGAGAAAGAGAGAAAGAGAGAGAGAGAGAGAGAGAGAGAGAGAGAGATCCATGACCGTATCATGCTGGACATGAAAGCTGCTCTTGCACACTGATCTAGGACCAGTCAGGGCTAATAGGACTGCGTTGTCTAGGTATGCTGCACTGCTGAAATGGTGTATACGTCAAATCGCCTATAATGGAGCATGATTTACACTCATCAGATAAACTAATGTTCAGCATTTGAAGTAAGCCACTTGAATTCCACAGTCAGTTTTAATAGAATCCTTATGGATCCCACAATGTAGACTTTTGATATACGTACACGGGGCGGGAAAAGGTAATAACCAGCTGAAACTGTGTTTTTCATAAAAATTATGAAATAGAAAATATATAGTATCTATTTTTTAACAGCAGAAGCTTCCTCCTCGCTCACCTCCCCTGATAACCAAACTTGTTTGGTCTCTTTCTGAAGGTGGTATATGGCTGTTTTTTGACATCAGCTGTGGTTGGGGCTACCTCTAGGTTCTTTGATGACATTTGAGGATTGCTGGAGACCTCTCTATGTATCCTGTGGTCTACTCTTGGGCTGAACTTGCTAGGACATCCTGACCTGGTCATGTTGGCAGTTGTTTTACATGTTCTCCACTTATAAATGATTTAGCAGTCAGTGGAACGGCTGATTTCTAATTATTATCTTTTTAAACCCTTTCTCAGACTCATCTGCACCCAGAACCTTCTTTCTAAAGGCCTCAGAGAGATCTTTGGATCTGGCCATGGTGAGCTTCACTGACTCGTTCTGAATGTGCTCTCTTATCTGTTCTTGTGTTCCTGTGGACTTGTGGACCTGTCACCAGCATCACCACCATACAAAAAAAATAATTAAAAAAAAAAAAAAAAAAAAAAAAAAAAATATATATATATATATATATATATATATATATATATAAAAAAGGTTTTAAATGCCGGTTTTGATTAATTTTCAAATAATTGCCCAGTCCTATGTGGGGGTAGTCTAACCTTCTACACATAAACAAATGATTTTCCTCAGTTGTACGTGTTTAGTTATATTACCTCCTTCTCTCAGTGTTGTTCCAAAGAAGATCAAATATCCATATGCTTAAATATAATATAATAAACAATATTTTTTCATTTGACTATACTGAAATAGACGATTGTTTACCAGCCATATTAATCTGGAGCTCAGTGAAACACTTTGCCATATGAAAAAAACTAGACCACAAATGCAGACATTTCAATGCCAGCATAATCGCACATTTTTTGTGGGCTCCAGTTTGGAGACCAGGCCTTCACAGCTTTCGTGCCGACACATGCCAGCCGAGCAGCCGAGAGGGGGGAAAAAATCAGATCATATGAACAGGAAAAAAAAAATAAGAAAAAAAAATAGCCAAAAGCCTCTGGCAGGTTTATCGAGTCAGTGCAGCAAACCAGAACTGGCTGACTGGCGCAGCTGACAGAAAAGGGACAAAGGCAAGAGCCCAAGATCGAATGAACTCCGTGCTTGTTAGGGATGACAAATTCAAGCCGAAGACAGGAAAACAAGCGGGTTTCCAGCCAAACACATATAGTGTTCTCAAGGTAGGGGCCGTGCGCTGGCAGGCTGTGGTAAAAGGAGCAAAGCGACAGCACGTTACTCATAGTTTGGACACTGAGGGATGGATGTGGTTTGCTGCTTGACAGAAAAGAATGACTCAATGAGCTCTGCCCAGTTTCTTTACTGTGAGGGGGAGAAAATGGATGGAAAAAAAAGGTTGAGCGGTAAATGAAATGACATTGGCTTTTTTTTTCTTTCTTTTTTTTTTTGCTTTTTTTTTTTAATTCAGCACAGGAAATTCCAGAGCGCTGAGGAGCCGGTGACTGCTCGTGGTGGAAAACGCTGATGCAAGCGGCTTCGCCAGCTGTTCGGTACAGAGAGAGCTGCGGCTAATTAGAGCTGTGATGAGGTAATGCTGCTGCCTCCATTATCCCACTTCCTGTGTGGAGAGACAGCTCCTGAAGAATTGATGGAGCACCTGAAGTCGAACAGCAGAGGCCCAGGCAGCATTACATCTGAGCACAGGAGAGGGTAAGTGATGGACGCTTACAGTGGGATGGGTGAATGTATAAACCTCTGAGTTAGATGTATGGCATGTGGCTGGTGCTCCTACCCAGAGCCACTTACATTTGCATCATGATACACAGGTAGGAGAATGCAGCGTTAGAGGAGCTTCGCCCAAGGACGTGCTGAACCCTAGTCTGGCACAAGGACTAGGGTTCACCAATTACACTCTCTCAGATCTTCATCAGGAACGCTAGCGGGATCCAACATAGTTGTAGGCCATCCACCTTAAGGTTGGAAGTTCTGCTTAGCACTGAGCTGAATATCACAGGAGATCGGAACTTCTAGAAACTGACACCAACAATCTTGCCACACTCAAAATCACAGAGATCATATGTGAACATTACTTGAAGCTGTTGGTTCATATCTACAGGGGTTTATGCACTGCACTGTTGCCACATGACTGGCTGATTTGATAACTACATGAATGAGTAAGTGTACAGGCCTTCCTAATAAACTGCTTTGTGAGTAGACTGTTAAAGATTACCTCTCAACATCTCTTCTTCATCCAAAATACTTTAGAATTTCAAATGAATAAAATTCCTTGTATAAGCCTAAGGGAATCATTTTAATAAATAAAAAATGGCCACAAAATATCTCTCATCCTGACTTAAGTAAAGAATTACTGGGAATAATATTTGACTTTCTAATGTGACATATTTTCTAAACATACTGCAGCATTTAGCTGAAATCAAGACTAGGTGATGTTCATATTCACACATAATTTAAGAGATGTCCCCGGAGATGTCCTCCGTGGGTAATATCAACACTATGTATTTCAGGTTAGCACTTGACTTTCAAATGACCAGCATTGCTTTTGTCTGCTGTATGGATTTAAAGGATGTCCCTGGAACAGACAGGACAAAAAAGCCATAATTTGATCAACCTGACAAAGGACTGCACCATGAACCAAGGACACAAGTGGGACAACAAAGAATTAAACAACAAACTCTCCTCCCAAGTGATCACTAGCTACACTAATCACAAGCTGGCACACTTCCGAAAGCAGAAAAAGCAAAAGTCCCTGAAGAATCTAGAGAATTAAACCCACCAACTTTAAGCTCAACTTTATAAATGAGCAGATGAATGACTTGATCACTTCAAGATGCATAAGCTGATTAAATATTTCATATTAAACATGTAAGCTACAGCTAGCAGCACATAAAGCGTAAACAGGAGCTTTGATGCATGGCATTGAGGCTGTTTACACTTTGCATGAACATGTGTTTAGGTGATCAAGGGATCAAGTTCAGATTTCACCTGGCCTCATAAAAAGCCAGGTATAAACATGCCCGCACTGTGATTGAATTACGATCGGAATCACTCGGTGGTGGTCTCTGGAGACGCGTCTTGACCACATTTCACACAAGTGTTCTAATAGAGTCAGCAGGCGGAAATGCATCTGTCAAAAATGGTAATGTAATTCTGTTATGGAGTCTGTTATGGAGACTAGTTTCTTGCCTGGCATTTACAAGCAAGTTGCATCAGGATAGAATACTGCTTACCGCCGTACTGTGGTGTGCTGGCCCAGACAGGGAACTGAACCCTAGTCTGGCACAAGGACTAGGGTTCACCAATTACACTCTCTTAGATCTTCATCAGGAAAGCTAGGGGGATCCGATATAGTTGTAGGCCATCCACCTTAAGGTTGGAAGTTCTGTTTACCACAAATGTACAGAGTAATTATCTGAGTGACTGTAGCCTTTCTGTTAGCGCTACCCGTCTGGCCATCAACACGGTGCTTCCGTCTGCAGAACTGACGCTCACTGGATGTGTTTTTTTTTTAATGTACCAGTCTATCCACAAGGAACTCTAGTGACCGCTGAGCTGAATATCGCAGGAGATCGGAACTTCACACAAGTGTTCGAATAGAGTCAGCAGGCGGAAATGCATCTGTCAAAAATGGTAATGTAATTCTGTTATGGAGTCTGTTATGGAGACTAGTTTCTCGCCTGGCATTTACAAGCATGTTGCATTAGGATAGAATCTGGATCTACTTTCACTGAATTCTGTTTACACTTCTCACTAAAATGTGTCTAGATGAGATCCAATTTCACGTTCCCACATAAAAATCTCATCAACATGTGCATTGTTTCCGTAACTTCTCCAACGTCTTGTAAACAACACTTTCTCATCATTGTTGTCTGGCCCTGGAAGACAATAATCAGTTTAGAGGAACCGTGGTGGGAAAATAGACTGTTCCCACATTCTTGTAACGGCCCAATCAGAAAATACAATATACGAAAATATGATTACAGAGTTTTTTCACTTATTTTTAAACCAGAAGTAATACATACTCTATATATGTAATATATGCTCTATACTGATCTACTAGGAAAATTAGCGCGAGCATGAGCGCAAACGCACACACACACACACACACACACACACACACACACATACACACATACACACATACACACACAGCAAGAGGGTTAGAGAGAAAGATAGAGAAAGCCACAGTAGATCCACAGTATTACTAGTATTAACCTTATTTTTCATTGTTTTTTTTTTTATTTGTATTAAATGTGATCCGTCTCTGACCATTTCTAAATGTGGTTTAAGTGATCTGATCATAATCTGACCACAATGCGTCCTGAATGTGAAAGTGAAAGTGAAATCTGAAGGTTATCTGATCACTAAAATGGGTTATGGGAATGTGAGAACAATCTATTGATCGTGTTGTGGAACCACCACCCTCGCATTCCTCTAAACCATTCACAATCTCCCAGAGTCAAACCACCTTGATGAGAAATCTTGGGTTACAGGAAGTAAAACGGAAAATCAGATCTCATCTGTTCACACAGGGAAGGCATTTTAGTGAAAAGCGTGAACGGAACCCGGCCAGAAACTATCCGGATCTAAAACATGCTTTAATGCAACATGTCAACAGTCTCTATTAGACACAAGACTGCATGCAACCAGGTGTTTTTGTGACACAACTTAAATTTCTAAATGAAAAAGGAACCACATGGCAGAACGTCTGGTGGAACAATCAGCTAGGTTACACTGCTTTGCATGTAGTTACTGATAAGTGATCCTTGGGGTGTAATAAAAGTCATGTAGCATAAGAGGTTAAGGAACTATCAGCAGCTGTCTTTTCTACTATGATCTGACGCAGTATGAAAGTGAGTGATAACCTCGGGAGGTATGGGGTCCAGGCCAGCGCAGTTTTCGTTGCATTTGTCGTAGACCAGGCGCAGTTTGCGGAAGAGAACCGACAGCATGCGCAAGTGCTCCTGTAGCTTGCCCAGGCGGTCCTGATGAGTATTAGGATGGTACGTGACCCCGTTTGGCAGCTGGGAGAGTGGGCAGGAAAGAAGATTAGACACAAGTAATAATAATACAACAATATTAACATGACAATACTCCAGCCCTCGTGCTCAGTGATGGGAAGGGTCAGCTGCAAGTGCACCCAAAAGAAAAGCAGTGCATTTAATAAACGTTCCTCAAAAACGCTCTTTGTTGTTTAGTGTATTTTTATCAAGTGGGTTCAGGTTAGGTCGAGGTTGCTGTTATTTTTATATTAGCACAGTCAGCTGGGGACAGGCAGGAATGTTCAGATCCAAGAGAGAGGAGTAGAACAGAATCTGACCCTCACATCTGCTCAGTACCTGTCATGTCATTTCCTCCATACCCATATCGGCATATTGGGCTTACCTGCATGTTTCTAAGGAGCTGAAAGATCTCCATGGTTCTTAGGACGATGTCCTGCACAGTTTCCTGCCCGATGCGGCACAGTGAGGCTGTGTTCACATCCCGAGCGGCTTGCGTCTGTTGCCCAGGGAACTGGGCAAGCGGAGGGGTTGTCATGGGGACAGAGGGGAGGGGGCACAGTGGCAGGTGGCTACTCTGCGTCACACGACGGCATGCCTAGGACAGAGCCAAACTGAGATTATGTACATGGGAGAGGGTTAAAGAAGTAGGTTAGAATGGTCATATGTGGTCATGAGCTTGTGTAGTCTCCACTGAATAGCAGTGCTAACAGAATGGGGCGCTCTGGAGTGTACTAGAGCAGCCATACAAAGGTCTAAGGTCATCAAGTCCAATGTCAAGCATCAGCTAGAGGGGTTTAAAGCCCACAATCCAGCAGTGAGCAGTGAAACTGACTGTCTGGAGTGATGGAGCTCCATCTACTGGAGTGGCATCAACCAAGATCAGCAACGGACCTCACTAATGCTCTTGTCCCTAAAAACAATCAAATTCTCATAGCAATGTTGCAACATCTACTATAAAAAGCCCTTCTACAAGAGCAGAGGCTGTTACTGTGGCACTGTGGGTCTCTACCCACACCTGATCCACCTGTCTTGCCTTTGTGTCCTCTCTTTCTGATCTGTGTCTGTGTTGTGTTTTGGTTTCCTTATGTGCTTCATCTTCAGCACATGGCTCTGTGTTGTGTTCCTGTCTCCGCCCCTAGCCCCGCCCAGTCATTAGTGGTCCCACCAGTGTCTCCTTCATAGCCCTGCCCCCTCGTTATCCTCCCCTGTTTGTGTCTTGGGCTCTTATGCACCTGTATTTGCTCTGCTCCTGGTCTAGTATGAGTGATGTTGGGTGAATGTTTGCTGCAGTTTAGGATCCTTGTTATGTTTTGTTATTTTGGCTTTTGTTTCTTTGGGTTTCTACTTTGGATATTTCTGTTCTTTAATATCTGATGATATTAAAAAGGTTTACGCACTTGCATCCTGCCTCAACCCCCCTATCGTTACATTTAGCAGCATACTCAAACTGAATAACAGGGGAAAGGTACCAGGAGACGGAAGAGTTCACAACTTCAACAGCTTTCTACTGTACAATGTAGAAAGATGAGAAGATGAGAAGATGATGTCTGGCATCGTTCTCTAAATATCATATCAGTCCTGTATTTTTTAGGATTTTAAGATTTTATTGTTTTTGAAGCTTCACATTTTAGCACCTGATTTACATGCAGACTGGATACGGGCTACGTCTTCAGATACTGGTCTCCAATCCTGCTAAATCCCCTGTGTTCTCCACAGGAAGCGTGGGAAGGCATATTGTAGTTACTGCACTTCTAAACATGTTTTATAAAAACAAATCTTTAACTTTTTAATGTTTTGACTTGACCAGTTGTAATTTTTGGTTTGTTAGTCTGTTTTTAAATCTTTTTCATTGTATTAATTCTCTTGTTTTTATTCTTCAATTCAGTCATTGCTAATAATTTTAATAAACTTACGGTTCTCATTTTTATTTTAAGCCTTGACTTCTGTTAACCCTTTTTTATTAGTTGTATTTATTCTGTGCAACATTTTAGGATGAACATTGTGTAAGAAGTGTAATATAAATCTATTTTTATATTATTCTTATTCTTATTATTATTATTATTATTATTATTATTATTATTATTAATGGATACAGTTGGGTACTGGATATTGTACTGTTCTCATTTTTATTTTAATCTTGACTTCTGTTAACCTTTTTTATTAGTTGTATTTATTCTGTGCAACATTTCAGGATGAACATTGTGTAAGAAGTGTAATATAAATCTATTTTTATATTATTCTTATTATTATTATTATTATTATTAATGGATACAGTGAGGTACTGGATATTGTACTGTTCTCATTTTTATTTTAATCCTTGACTTCTGCAACACTTTAGGATGAACATTGTGTAAGAAGTGTAATAGATATATTTTTATATATTATTATTATTATAATTATTATTATTATTATTATTATTATTATTAATGGATACAGTGAGGTACTGGATATTGTACTGTTCTCATTTTTATTTTAATCCTTGACTTCTGCAACACTTTAGGATGAACATTGTGTAAGAAGTGTAATAGATATATTTTTATATATTATTATTATTATAATTATTATTATTATTATTATTAATGGATACAGTGAGGTGCTAATCCTGAGACTGATCACCAGGTGCTACTATTAAGTTCACTTACAGCTACAGTTAAGATAATAAGCTTATGTGCTTGGTACCAAATTCTGGTCGTTCTCTCGTTAAATGTGGTCAATCTGCTGGACTGACACAACAATTTGGGCCGGACAGAAAGAGCCGGTCAGTCAGAGAGACAGCCAGCCTTACAGGCTAACCGGGATAGCACACCTGCTAACACCTGCAGCGCTGAGGCTAGGAGAGAACCGCTGCAACACGCACAAACACACATAACCGAGAAATTAAACACCACACTCATCTACACGGGATTCTCCTGAAGGCTTGGCTACAGCCCGACCGAAGGACAGTTACCTTTACCTCTCGCTACTTCTGTTTATGTTGTTGACAAGATGTCATTCCTCCCTGCGTCTCCGCTCCCCGCTCAGGCATCGCGAGAGTTTGAGAGACTTTACCGTAAAGCACCTAAAGAAAGCTCGTTTTTCTGTTCGTCTGTTTTCGTCCTGAAAATTTATATAATTTTGGTCTTCTGTATGACTTTTTGTCGTGTCATCTAATCATTAAACGTGCCTGCAGTTAATTTTCTTAATAATTCTTAATAAAAAATAAAAAAAATCTAAAAATCTAAGGTGGGTGGGTAGGTTGGTTGGCTGATGGATGGGTGGGTTGGCAGGTAGGTAGGTTGGATGGATGGATGGAGGATGGATGGATGATGGATGGGTGGGTGGGTTAGATGGATGGGTAGGTTGGTTGGATGGATGGATGGATGGATGATGGGTGGATGGATGGATGGATGGATGGATGGATGGATGGATGATGGATGGGTGGGTAGGTTAGATGGATGGGTAGGTTGGTTGGATGGATGGATGGATGGGTGGGTAGGTTAGATGGATGGGTAGGTTGGTTGGTTGGATGGATGGATGGATGATGGATTGGTAGGTTAGATGGATGGGTAGGTTGGTTGGTTGGATGGATGGATGGATGATGGATGGGTGGGTTGGTTGGATGGATGGATGGATGGGTGGGTAGGTTAGATGGATGGGTAGGTTGGTTGGATGGATGGATGGATGGATGGATGGGTGGGTAGGTTAGATGGATGGGTAGGTTGGTTGGATGGATGGATGGATGGATGGATGATGGATGGGTGGGTAGGTTAGATGGATGGGTAGGTTGGTTGGATGGATGGATGGATGGGTGGGTAGGTTAGATGGATGGGTAGGTTGGTTGGTTGGATGGATGGATGGATGATGGATTGGTAGGTTAGATGGATGGGTAGGTTGGTTGGTTGGATGGATGGATGGATGATGGATGGGTGGGTAGGTTAGATGGATGGGTAGGCTGGTTGGATGGATGGATGATGGATGGATGGGTAGGATGGATGGATGGATGGATGGATGGATGGATGGATGGGTGGGTAGGTTAGATGGATGGGTAGGTTGGTTGGATGGATGGATGGATGGATGGATGATGGATGAGTGGGTAGGTTAGATGGATGGGTAGGTTGGTTGGATGGATGGATGGATGGGTGGGTAGGTTAGATGGATGGGTAGGTTGGTTGGTTGGATGGATGGATGGGTGGGTAGGTTAGATGGATGGGTAGGTTGGTTGGTTGGATGGATGGATGGGTGGGTAGGTTAGATGGATGGGTAGGTTGGTTGGTTGGATGGATGGATGGATGATGGATGGGTGGGTAGGTTAGATGGATGGGTAGGTTGGTTGGATGGATGGATGGATGGATGGATGGATGATGGATGGGTGGGTAGGTTAGATGGATGGGTAGGTTGGTTGGTTGGATGGATTGATGATGGATGGGTGGGTAGGTTAGATGGATGGGTAGGTTGGTTGGATGGATGGATGGATGGATGGATGGATGATGGATGGGTGGGTAGGTTAGATGGATGGGTAGGTTGGATGGATGGATGGATGGATGGATGGATGAATGATGGATGGGTGGGTAGGTTAGATGGATAGGTAGGTTGGTTGGATGGATGGATGGATGGATGGATGGATGAATGATGGATGGGTGGTTAGGTTAGATGGATGGGTAGGTTGGTTGGATGGATGGATGGATGGATGGATGGATGGATGAATGATGGATGGGTGGTTAGGTTAGATGGATGGGTAGGTTGGTTGGTTGGATGGATGGATGGGTGGGTAGGTTAGATGGATGGGTAGGTTGGTTGGATGGATGGATGGATGGATGGATGGATGATGGATGGGTGGGTAGGTTAGATGGATGGGTAGGTTGGATGGATGGATGGATGGATGGATGGATGAATGATGGATGGGTGGGTAGGTTAGATGGATAGGTAGGTTGGTTGGATGGATGGATGGATGGATGGATGGATGGATGAATGATGGATGGGTGGTTAGGTTAGATGGATGGGTAGGTTGGTTGGATGGTATCCACCTACCTACCTACTCATCCAACCAACCTACCCATTCATCCATACATAGGATAGGATGGATAGATACAGAAGGGCGTCCTTCTGGAATGCCCGTATTTTACGGTAATTGAGGTGCACCTCAGAAAGGAGACATACCGTAATCAGACCGAGGATGACAAGTCTCTAAACAGTCAGATTATGTCATTATTGCGTTAGGATGCAATAGTTGACTGACTCTGTATATATTATATACTCCATATAAAGATTTATATTATACAGTGTATGAGCAGATCCTTTACTTCAGTCATTTTGCCTGAGATAGAGCCTTGTGCGCCATCTAGCGGTCGTGTGTTCCGGACCTGCTTAGGTAATATAGCCTATTGAACATTTAAGAAACTGTAGGCCTACATGTAACATTTTTGGCAGCATATAGAGTATGAGATTTTTCCATTCCCTCCATGTATTCTTTAAGGGGGGGCAAATATCAAGCCTAAAACAAGTGTAGGTGATCAGTGAAGGGGTAGAATTCACACTGGACAAGAAACCTGACAAAAAGTTCTTCACTTCTGACAGCAAAAGTGATGAAAATCATAGAAGCTGTCCGGTACGCGTGTCTGTGCGTCATTACCATTACAAAGGGCCTTTTTTAAAGTTGACACTTGCCACTTACTATTTTGAGCCACTTTGAGTTCCAAAGGGCGCCTTAAAAACTGTATGTATCTTTATGAAGTCACTTCTTAACACTTCAGATAACTTCATCATGCAGAGCAACCTGCCAGCTGCCAGTTCTGGGTCGGAAATGGTCTTGAAACGTTTCCAGTCAACTTCATTCCAACACATTACCCTGAAAGTCCCAGAAAAGATATAAGACTGATCACACCACCATGTGACAAACTGTACACTCTACACTGAGAGGAGAAATTCTGCAGCGGTGGCCCATAATGACCCATACTGCCTTACTTCAGTTAATCAGAGAAAATGGTCCTTGGGTAAGAAGCTGAAATTCAGTGTTTTGATTATTAAAGTGCCTCCTGCAAGTCTTCTGGGAAGGCTAGATCAGGGGAAAGTGCAATTATCCTATGCACAATAGGCTGCTGTTAGTGATCCTCCGAAGTCCATTAAGCTGCAGTGGGGCTCCCACCCCGGCAAGGCCTTGTTTGTGTTTACTTGATCAGCCTCATCCTGCGAACTGTAAGCGGATTATTCCAACAAGAGGGTTACACAGAGGCACAGGCAGAGATAGAGCATGTTTCTAAAAGGGGAGGGGGTTAGAAACTCAGTGGTTACACATCCTCAGCCCTGATGGTTAGTCTTTTGGGTATTTCAGTGAAGCAGTGTCAGGGGCTAGGAGATAAGAGTGCTTACCTTTTGAGTGTGTGTTTGAAAGAGAGAGAGAGTCAGATAGGGGGTCAACTATAACAGTGGACAGCAGATTTGGTAAGCACACACACCAGCTCTTATAAAGTGGCAGTGAGAACACACTCCAAGTGGTGGGCAGTCACGTAAGTGTCTTGCTCAACTCCTCCTCATCCTTACTTTCACCTCCTGACGGTCCAGGGGTCTTCTGGTCCCAAGCCCACTTCTCTATCCTTTTGGCCACATAGTTTGTTACTAAAACAGTGTATTATTAAAGGTTGCTGGTTCAATCCCCTGGACTGGCAGTTGGTAATGTTTGCACCGGGGCTCCCCCCTACAGCTGGGCAGCGTAATCCACTTTTACTCCACTGCCATTAATACAAATTTTGAGTGCTTTGAGCGCCCCCTCATGGACAGCCGTACACGTGGATTTGCTGACAAGCTGAGAGATGCAGAACCAGCATCTGAAGTGAAAGTAGTGCGTAGACAGGTGGTATGGTCATATTGCAGTATTTTCAATACTAAAGCTGCTATTTTAAGGTGAAATTGTCACATAGTGTTGCTTTAAACTGAATCTGAAGGCTAAATTCTTGTTGTGCTGCTGTGAAAGGGCTATAATGTTTTCTCCAACCTCACATCTGGAATAGTAGCGGAGTGCACAATGGAATTTAAATCTATTAGATGATGAAACACCTTGACATAGGCCATATAACTAGTGTGCAGCATGTAAGAGAATTCAAATGACACTAACACTACTTGTTAAGACGGACAAATGCAGGAAACAACTGGAAAATAGGCTACAGAATGGTTTTATAGTCACATCTCAGCATCCTGAATCAAAACTGAACCATTAAGTGCAGAGAGGTCCCCGCTAGTGCACCACACCATCATCTAAAACATAATCTAATCATAATCTATAAATATTAATTAATAATCTGTAGGGCACTTCGTGTCATGACATCTTGCAGCACCTGAAAAACCACGACTCACAGTAAGAGCGAAAGGTTGAGACCGTGGAGGTGTCAGACTGAAGGGTCAATGTCACAGAAGCCCCTGAGACCTAATAAAGCCAATCTATCACAGTGCCAAACCCTCTATCACACATTGGGTCTCTCAAGGTCAGGGAGAAGTGCTAGCATTAAACCAGGGCCAACGTGAGCAACAAGACAATGACCGACTGTGTTTCTGTTGCCCGGCAACACTTAGTCTTCAGAGTGGGCGAGAGAGACGTTGATGGCTGGAAAGATATTAAGCCTTATGTACAACTCGGCTGTTTTTAATAGATACTGACTTGCATAAGAAGCATCATGTGACGGATATTGCAAATAACTTTTTTTCGCTTACAAAATTCAGATACATATTTTGTGTACTCCTAAATAAATGTATTTAAATTCATAATACTCTAATACAACTCATAAAGAAGTATTCTCTACCCTGCTGGGAAAAATGCATTAACTCATCTATTGCAGTGAACACACACCAGCACAGCCAGTCTGTCTGCTAGTTAATCTGCTTGACCAGAATAGGGTATGTTTCTGTTTGAGTTTGATGGTTTAGCTGGTCTACAAGCATGATCAACCTGACCAAGCTAGACCAAGCTAGACAGCTAGACTAAGCTGATGGACCAGCATGACCAGCAAGACCAAGCTGGTGAACTAGCATGACCAAGATAGTCTACCAGCATGACCAATCTTAACTAAAACTGGATGCAACAGACAAGAACTGGTCAGGAACTGGTTAGCCAGCTAGTTTACCAGAATAGGATGTGTTTTCACCTGGATGATCAGCTTTTAAACCTACCAGCAAAAGCTGGTCTTGAGCTGGATTTCTTTCAGCAGGGTAGCAAGGCACATTTCAGTGATAATCCATACAGTACATTTTACAGAGTTAAACAGTACAGTTCCAGTAGAATTACAGTGTAATTGTCCAAGTAGGATAAGGCACCACCTCCCTAATCTCCTATTTTGTAACCAGGTAATCATGGGACTTTGGCATGAAAACCCCCTCCCCTAAACTCAAGCAATAAACAGAAAGATCCATGGTCCAAGACTGAGTAGCCCCCTGAGCCTCTGGTCTGATACCCAAACAATAAGATCCTAACTGTGTTGCACTGGTTTCTTGTCTTTCTTGGCTGGTTGAGGGTTGGGGAATTTGTGAATTTGTGGAGGTGACTTTAGACTTTGGGCTCCTGACAGAGGGTACAGTCTGGCCTCTGGTCAGCCTGTTGCTCCAGCTGGATGGTGACCGAGTGGAAGCTGTAGGTGGTGAAGCAGGACTGGGTGATCTCTCTCAGAACGAGCTGTGGCTCTGTGGCATCATCTGAATAGACCGACATGGGGAAACAGCATTAAAGTCACATTAGTGGTCAACCCAGCACAGCAGAGCAGATTTTCGAGGAACCTTAACTAGCAGTCTTCGCCCAGCAGATCTTTTGAATCATATGGTTCGACACCAATGATGTTTTGATTCAGTAGACATGCTGAGCCACCAGTTCTGATCATGAGGTTGGAAACCTCAGCTGAGAACGTCTCGTCTAACCTCAGTCATCTGCTTGTGAACTTGGACATCACAGTTTTGCAAATGTGGAACAGGAATAACCAGAACTTTATAGGCCAGGGGTGAGCAACGTCCAAACCTGTCCATGCTGGACTAGGGCTCATCAGGACCTGAGTTGCCAACCCCTGTGCTAGACCTAACCATATAGAAATGTCTACCTCACCTATAGCCACATGGGCAGAGAGAACAGCCTGGTTCATGGTCAAGGCCCAGATATGGAGGTTGTGGACTGCTTTTACTCCCTTCACAGACAGCAGACGTTCCCTCACCTCCCCATAGTCCACACCTGCTGGAGTTCCTGCAGGACATGCATACACTGGGTTAAGGAAATCATATTGCAAAAAACACTGAACAGCTATACAGTTATAATCACAGCTTATCATCATTATAGGTAACAGTTATAATGGTCGGTATTGTGTGGGTAACACCACTGCTCTCTGCATGGGAGACTGGGGTTTTATTCCCCACCCATAGTCTTTGGGTAAGGCTTTTAAGGGTACCGCAAACAAGATTCGCTTGTACATCATTTTGGAGCATTTCTATTGGTCTATTCATCACATAATTCTGACAACATGTAAAGAACAACTGCCAAAAAGTGAGAAGCTGCTAAAACAGAGAAGCCTTTTTTTGTCACTGCAATGATATATTCTTCAGTTCATCATACAAATACAAACCCAATCAAAGGCAGTCAAAAAGAGAGACTGGGTGTATTCTGCTATGAGCTGGCTCTTAAGATGCAGTGTCATCTGCAAGGTGAGATTGTTGTATCTCGGCTAATCGATCTTCATGCCTCAGTCATTGTGCTGTGTGCTCAAGTGCATATTGAAATGGATTACACTCCAAAGGCAGCAACGTTATGCCTCTGCTCTGTCTACAAGGCACACAGAAACCATGCAGCAATCTGATTACAACACTACTTGATACTACTGACGGCTTTTCCACATTAATCAGTGTGTCTACAGTATGTGCCCCACCCCACCACCTGCTGTCTAATCATATCACTTACCTGGTACATGTAATAAAAGAGAAATAGACATCTGAATGATTATTGTGGACAAACTGGACATACACAGATCAGACACAACATTAGCACCACTGACAGGGGAAAACATTGCTCATCTCCATCTACAGGTGCATTGGTCAAGGGGTGGGATCTACATATTAGGTAGTAAGTGAACAGTCAGTTTTTGAAGGTGTTAAAATCAAGGAAAAAGAGCAAGCATTAGAATCTGAGCCACTTTGACAAGAACCAAACTGCGATGGCTAGACAACTGGGTCTGAACATCTTCAAACCATCAGGCAGGTCTTGTGTTTTTTTTCTGGTCATGGGCACCTAAGGATCATTGCTACGATCCATGAAGGCCCCACCTCACAACTTACAGGATGCTAATGTCTTGGTGCCAGATACCACAGGACGCCTTCAGAGGTCTTATGGAGTTCACCCCTCGAATGGTCAGATCTGTTGTGGCAGCACAAGAGGGACCTACTCAATATTAAGCAGGTGGTAATAATGTTATGGCTGATCGGTGTATGGCTTTAAAGGACAATGTTATTAGACTAAAATTTATCCCAGCCATATTTGTCATATTTGCCTCCAGATCTCCTGAATTATGGTAATATGTTATTTAATATGATCTTTGATACTGAACTACACTATATGTTTATGGACACCCCTTCTAATGAATGCATTTAGCTGCTTTAAGTTGCACCCATTGGTAACACAGATGTGCAAATGCACATACAGCTTGTCTAGTCCTTGTAGTGAGATACTGCCAATAGAATAGGACTCTCTAGAGCAAATAAACATGAACCTAATAGCACCATGCTGCCTAATGCCAGGTGTGGGCTAGAGGAGTATAAAGCCCCCCAGCATTGAGCTGAGGAGCAGTGGAACTGTGTTCTCTGGAATGATGGTTGGTGCTCCATCCAACACTTTTGAGATGAGTTGTGGATGAGGTGAGGTCGTGATCACCTAACATCCTGACCTCACTAACGTGTTTCTTGCTGAATGCAATCAAATCTTCACAGTAGTGCTCCTCCAAAATCTAGTAGAAAGGCTTTCATGGACAGTAGAGACAGTTACTCCAACAAAAGCAGGATAAACATTTTTTTTAATAGCCTGGATTTCGGAAGTGTCTTCAATGTCTTCGTTCATGTTACACTACATGGACAAAAGTTTTGGGACACTTACTCATTCATAAAGAGAGAGGGAGCTGCCATTACCTTCCATTAAGACCACTAGAATGTCCCTCATGATGGTGAAGGTGGTGCCCAATACAAACAGGGAGAACAGGAAGGTGCAGATAGGGTCTGCTATCTTGTACTCAGGCTGTACAAAAAAAAAATAATAATTCCCAGATACTACAACACAACATCCACTGCCTTATTTAATGCAATGCTGGGGCAGGACTTAACACAATCTCTTACCCTGAAGAAGATGATGAGGGCGCTAACAAGCACGCTGACGCTCTGCAGAAGATCTCCTATCACATGCACGAAGGCTGCCCTCACGCTGGCATTTTCTTGTGGTTTGTTTCCAGCTGTTTTGTCTTCTGGATCATGGTGGTTACCGTTAGTGAAAGCATGGCTGTGACCATTTTTCTTTTCATGGCTGTGGTCACCACTATGGCTGTGACCATGACCGTGGGAGCTAAGACCACCATGACTGTGACCATGCCCTGACTGGTGCAAAGTGAGAGCCATTCTGCAAGCATTGAAAGAAGATGCTTGTTTTAGATGAGGTACAACAGGCATAGTGTTGATTTGCAAGTGAATGGGTCTGCTGTACATACTAAGAGCCAGTTGTAGTTTAGCCTGAGGTTAAAAACTAAGTTTATAACCCTTACTGGTGTGCTCTAAACTACAGTGCATTGCATGGATTTCAGGCAGTGAGTAAACACTGCATAATGACTCATGATGAATACCCGCTGACAACAGATGAACCACATTTCACTCACATGATGTTGGCCAGCACAGCACAGCCAGAGGTGATGAGCATGACAGTGCCCTCGATTTCATAATCATCACTGATAAGACGCTCCACTGCCAAGTACACCAACACACCAGTCACCAACCAGATGGTGAAGACAGAGAGGAGAGCGCCCAGGATCTCTGAGAATGTAAAGAGTTGCAGAAAAAAATACTTAGAGCCTGACTATCAGCTTTAGAGTCATGTTGATGCTCCACTGACTGTAATAGAGAGAATTCGGGAGAATGAGGAGTCATTGCCACTCCAGGCCGGAATGCTGCTACTACATGAGAGCTGCACATCTCAGCTTGTCCAGAAATGCATGTATACAGCTGTCCATAAGGAGGTGCTCAAAGCGTGATTTGTATTTAGGAGCAAAAAAATACCAATTCTCACAGACTGCTCATGTAAACTAAATGGCGATAAGCATGACACACTATATGTCCAAATGTTTGTGGACACCCCTTCTAATGAAATCATTCAGCTACTTTAAGTTGCCCCCATTGCTGACTCAGATATGCAGATGTGGAAATGCACACTGACAGCTTGTCAGGTCCATGCAGATAAGCAATGCCAATTGAATGGATTTTAGGGCAGATAAACATGAACCTTTATCCCAGGCCTAGTGCCAGGCGCAGAATAGAGGGGTATAAAGTCCCCCAGCATTAAGCTGTGGAGCAATGGAACTGTGTTCTGTGCTCCATCCAATATTTTTAGAAAGCCTTCCCTGGACAGTAGAGACAATTATGTCAGCAAAAGCAGGATAAAGGTTTTTTAAATACCTTTGAGGTATTTGAGAGGAAACAATGCATGAGCAAGTGTCCCTATACTTTTGTCTACCGGACAAAGAGCAGTGATCATAAAACGCACGATTAATTATTCAGTTACATGTACTGCACTAATTAATGCTCTGTATTCTGGCATAGCGTGTATTTGATACGATGCACTCGATAATTCATCTGCTATGTAACATTTACTGTATAGTGAAATTAACCTTGAATGGCTATAAAACCAATGACATGGCTGGCAAACCATATGGTGCACTTTTTCTGTAAAAGGGAGCAGGTTTGAAGGTTAGTATGGTAGTAAGGGCACAAATGGCCGTATCACAGCCTATGCCTTAAGTAATGTACAACCAATGAATAACCCTAAATATGATTTTATGGCTTGGCAACATTTTGCTGCTTATCTGGAGCATGTAGAATGTAGTGTTAGTGGTCCTAGTGTTAGAAGGGCTCTTATTGGAGTAGTATGTTGTGATTGCACAGCTATAAAATCAAACCCCAGTCTGGAAAGGGGGAGGGCAATATGGTTACCTACTCCCCAAAACATTGTGGAAATGGGCTTTTATTAGTGAGTGGGGCATTTCTCAATGCATTGTGTATTCTCTTCAGTGTGATTTTAAAGGATGATAATGTCAGGTTTGTAAGACATTCTTTTAGTGCAGAGTAGCAATATGGATTCATCAACTTTACCCATGCAAATTCATGCAAAAACAACGGTTGTGCTGTCTCACCTGCTCGATGCCAGCCGTAGTTGAGTGTGTGTGTAGCAGGCCTGGATGACAACCACAGGGAGCACAGGCTGATGATGAAACTGGTAAAGTCCACCAGCAGGTGGGCAGCATCCGTCATCACAGCCAGACTGCCAGCAAAGTACCCACCTGTTCACCCAACCATACACGCCCACGAATACAGGATGAGGCTAAAGTAGGTCATCTCCTCACAGCTACAGCAAATGAAACGCTCTCAGAGTTCTGCCTGGATTGTGGCACAACTGTGAGGCAAAGAGGAAAAGTGCAACAAGCGTACCTAAGATTTCTCCCACCATGAAGACCAGACAAACCGCCGAGACGATGTAGAGCCGTTTCCTGGCCAGTTTCTTCTCCCTCTCTCTGTCCTCGAGGGCACGACTGCTGTCATGACAGTGCTTATTGTCCTTCTGCACTGTCTCAACAGAGGACACGCTGGAAGTTTGGAAGGGGAAGAATGACAATATAAGCTAATACAGGACATAATACAGAAAAGCTGTTTTCACTGTAACTCAACTGCTTTTACTGGTAAAAACTGTCATTTTCTACAAGTATTTTTTCCTCCATTCTGAGTAGTCATATTGCCAGGATGACATTTCCCCAATATTTTATTTAACTGGTAATATTTTCCCATTGATTTAGAATTAGAATTGCATTTCTGTCCAATTAAAAAGTTTTCTTTTATTTTTCTTTTACAAGCAGACATTGTAATACCAGATTCCTGGAATTACAGTGTAGATACCTGGCATTCATATTTCTGCTAGTAAAAATGTCATTGTAATTATTTTTTATTTAATTATTTAAAATATAATTACCTGTTAGAGAGAGACGTAATGTAAATCAATAGTACCATGACTAGTCAAAAACTGCACTAATATCGTCCTAGCAATATGACTAGCCAGAATGGTTTTAGTGATATGTCTCATATTAGAGTTGATGTCTGAAATTAGAATTTCAGATTAGAATGAGTTTTAATATTAATAGCTTGTATTGCTGGTGGCATTTTGAGCTAAATGGCTTACTATAGGACCTACTGTCTTTACTAGTTAGCATTGCAGTGGAGATATCTGCAATTACATATTTTGTTTGTCAAAATAATAGTATATCTCTTTAACTTGACTTTTTTTTTAACAAAATGTGATTATAGATAAGAGAGAATGTGATTCCATGTAAACCAGAGGTAACATGTGACTAGTGAAAACTACAACAGAGATCTAGAATTTGAGATCTCTCATTTTAGGCTAAAGAAATCAGAATTGAGATGTGAAGTTAGAATTTCTACTAGGACAACTGTATTTTGCATAAGAAATTATGAGTTTTTATTAATAAATTAGAGATTGCTGGTGGCCTTTTTCACAATAAAATATATCTGAAATCAGACTTTCTTCTTGGAAAACCTCCATTATAGAGATCAGGAATTTAGAGTTTAACTAGTAAAAAGTTACCAAGAGTATCAAGGTTAAATAAATAAATAAATATAACAACAACAATAATAATAATAATAATAATAATAATAATAATAATAATAATGAGAGACATAAAATGCACACTTTAGGGAACAGATTATTATTATTATGTCTCTAAACGTTATTTTTCCTCCCTGATCCTTTAAGGGCTCTATAAAGTATATATAGCTAGGTGGCGGCTGGTATGTGGTCAGGAGGAGATTAGCCCACTGCACGCTGCCCGTTTCCCCCTAATCACTGCCCCTTGGCTCACGCGACTTTGTTATGAGTGACGTAAAATACCTTTGAACAAAACAGTGTGATTAAATCAACGTTTCAAACAACATCAGTGTGAAAATAGCCTTTGATTAGTTTTAGACAACGCTTTGAAAATCATTAACTCGCCTGCCATCAGTTTTGAGTGGACTGTCTCGTCTGGAAGCGAGGTTTAGCTTGCGGCCGCGCTCCAATATCAGCACTTGTGTCAGTATAAGTATGCTAGCTAGCTAGCTAACTAGTGTAGTTGGCTCATGCGCACTTGGTAACGCAACGTTCTGGTCGAAAAAACACATATTTAGAAAAAAACACTACGCCAAGTAACAGTAATGCGCAGAAAGTGAAAAGAGCACTAGTGCACTAGTGCACTACCGTTAGAACGGCAATAGTATGTGGTTTGGGACGCAGCCGAACTCGTCCGCACGACGCGCAGGAATCCCCGCCCCTCCCCGCCCCGCCCCTCCCCTCCCCCTCCCCTCACCACCACTGCTGCTGCTGCTGAGGATGAGGGCGCTGCGCAAAGTTTGCGCACCGTGTGTAAAAGCTCCCCCTAGCCCTCCGCCTCCACCCACCCACCCAGACAACCCAGACTACTTTAAATGAAGCCAAAAATGTTCAAATCAGCAGATAATAATAAAACAAAAAAGAAAACACACCCAGGTAATAATATCTGACTTATTTTAAACAGTTCCTGGACTCTATATGAAAGTTATTGATCTGGCAGTACTTTACCTTCCCAGTGTGATGGTGTACATGTGGGCAGCTTTGTCCTTCAGCAGCAGAGCCTTTTCCGGATCGTTTTTGATCATGGTTAGTTTCTGACTAGTCGACTAATTTCTTTAAATAATCCAGAAACTGAAATAAAAAATGTAAATCTCTCTATATAAATGTATTAACTCCGAGTAAAAGTGTCTCTCCTGTGTTTAAAATAAAGAAAGTAAAGTGTGGCTGGTGGAGAGGAGAGTGTCTCAGCTCGCCGCTCGCAGCATCCTGAGGAGTCGTCTGGGAGATGGGTGAAGGGCGAAGGGCTTTCTGAAGCCTTGTGACTCGGGACCGTGTGCAAATACTGAGGCTGCTGCTCTGCTCGCAGCACCTCGGACCAGGTCAGCAGAGCAAACCCTGCCAGAGCCGCCGGGAGCAAAACCTGAGAGGCTGGAGAGTCGAGTTAACAGAGAGAGAGAGAGAGAGAGAGAGAGAGAGAGAGAGAGAGAGAGAGACAGAGAGAGAGAGAGACAGAGAGAGAGAGAGAGACATAGAGAGAGACAGAGAGAGAGAGAGACGGAGACAGAGAGAGAGAGAGAGACAGAGAGAGAGAGAGAGAGAGAGAGAGACATAGAGAGAGAGAGACAGAGAGAGACAGAGAGAGAGAGAGAGACATAGAGAGAGACAGAGAGAGAGAGAGACGGAGACAGAGAGAGAGAGAGAGAGACAGAGAGAGAGAGAGAGACATAGAGAGAGACAGAGAGAGAGAGAGACGGAGACAGAGAGAGAGAGAGAGAGACAGAGAGAGAGAGAGAGAGAGAGAGAGAGAGACATAGAGAGAGAGAGACAGAGAGAGAGAGAGAGAGAGAGAGACATAGAGAGAGACAGAGAGAGAGAGAGACGGAGACAGAGAGAGAGAGAGAGAGACAGAGAGAGAGAGAGAGACATAGAGAGAGACAGAGAGAGAGAGAGACAGAGAGAGAGAGAGAGAGAGAGACAGACAGAGAGAGAGACAGAGAGAGAGAGAGACAGAGAGACGGAGACAGAGAGAGACAGAGAGAGAGAGAGAGAGAGAGAGAGAGAGAGAGAGAGACAGAGAGAGAGAGAGAGACAGAGAGAGAGAGACAGAGAGAGAGAGAGAGACAGAGAGAGAGAGAGACAGAGAGACGGAGACAGAGAGAGACAGAGAGAGAGACAGAGAGAGAGAGAGAGAGAGAGAGAGAGAGAGAGACAGAGAGACGGAGACAGAGAGACAGAGAGAGAGAGACAGAGAGAGAGAAGCTGAAACTATTAAAATGTATTATATTTATATTTGACAACTAGAAATTAGAAATAATTAAGATAATATTATAAATCTTATAATACCATACACACACACACACACACACACACATATATATATATATATATATATATATAGAGAGAGAGAGAGAGAGAGAGAGAGAGATTTTTTGTAATTGATCGAGTTCTCTACAGAAGATACAGAAGCTTGTTACTTTTTCTGACCTACCATTTCTCAACACACCGTATGTAACATTACTTTTGCATGCGGCACATTTCAAATTAATAGCTAATAAACAGTAATTATGCTTAAGAATATTCAGAACTGTGGTTTCTGTAAAGCATGAGAACATATTTTCACCCCTTATACCGGGGTGACCCAACTGTTACATCAGAAAAAGCAACATCATATAGACATGAAAGCTGTGATTGGCAGTCCAGGTTATTTCACCACAGTGATTTCTGAATGCTCTCAAAGTTCAAATATTAGTACTGTGTTGCTTAAATCTGATTAATAACTTCTTTGCATTATGATTATTACAATCATTTCTGTGCAGTATTTGATCAGTTGTCATTTCTGCAAATTAATGCTCTAAATAGCAAATATTTTTATTTGGAATTCAGGGAAAATGTTGTTCATGGTTTTATGAAATACAACGCAAATGTAACTTCCCCTATAAATGGTAAAACCAGAGAAATTGATAATGTAGGGTGGTCTCCATTTTCTGGAGCTATATATATATATATATATATATATATATATATATATATATATATATATATATATATATATATAGAATATACATACACACACACACAGGTAGAAGAATGTACAGGGGAATCAGCCACAGAGAGGCAGTCAAGGCAGAAGGCAACCAAGACTGTTAACGTTCCTAAAATCAGTGTTAATCCCATTCAGCAGCCAGTTCATCTAATCACTTCATCATTAAAGCTAATCAGGTGAGCTGCTGCTGGAACTAAACAAATCTACACAGCGGCTGGAGTTCAGAGAAGTCTTCTGTAAAGGCTTCCTAAAATCAGCACCTTTAGATTAGATTTTAGTACATGTGTAGTGTACATACAGTGTCGCCTTTAAAGGGTGTGTGTGGGTGTGGGTGTGTGTGTGAGAATACGTTCAAATATCCAGAACACAGGATCGTCTTCCTGTTTTTGTTTTCTTGCTTCTGCCCCAGACAGGTTGCAGCAATAAGTGAAGAGAACGTTCATCACAAGGTTTGTTGCCTCACAATTTCATGTGCTTGAAGTTTTTCTTAAGTTTACAAACTCTGACAGACCAGAGCAAACCGACGATGCATCAGGCAGAGAGTGAATAATTAAGTGAGTAAGTCTCACACATCCACATTTTCAGTTTATTTGGTTCAGGTACCTGAACATTTTACAAAGGTTGGATGTTAAAATACACGGTCGCAAATAAGTTACACAATGTTTTTTCATAGGCAATAACAGGCTCCTTTAAACCTCACAAAGAAAATGATTATCAACTCTAACGACTCTTCAGCAGACATTAATAACAATCCAAGGAGCAGTGATACAGTAAACAAGCACACCAGATGATGCTTCAACCAACACACTCCCCATGGGAATCACTGTAGACCCATCATGATTCAGCCAAACCTCTTTGGAGATGCATCTGTAACAGAAGAGCTTATGATGCTCCCAAAAAAAAGGCCTTTAAAACACTGGGCCTTATTCACCATCCGTTCTTATGAAGAAATCTCTCTGTAAAACACACCAACACAAAGATTCTCACATTCATTAATGTTTTCTTATTTGGGATTTTTTCAATTTACGAGGAAAACGGGAACCATCGTAATAAAATGGTAGATGTGAACAATTCTGCGGTTTAAAAGCGCATCATAAATCTGACGTAGACCTTTCGTTTGGACACGTCTCAAGAACAAATTTAGGAAATTACCTTGGAGGATACTGGAGAATGAGGCCCATTGTTCCTAAAATCAAATATTGATAAACATAAATTGAACTGAAGGGAGCAGTCTACCTTAACTGGTAGACTTTAAAATGTATAGACGTCCCATTAACATCAGTTCAGCCTCACATATATCATGACCATGATGAAAGCAAATGGTTATAAACATAACCATAACCATATTGTTTGGATTTCTACCATTGGAGCAATAACTGAGCACTGAGCAACCTAAAACGAGCGGACGTCTCCTTGCAGCACTTGGGAACTCCGTATTACTTTGACACATGAACGACAAGCAATATGCTGAAATCCTTTCAGTATTAAAATACTGCAGCTGATTAAGATACTGCAATGAAGATTTTACCCACAATTCACCTATTTGACTACTTCTAATCTCTAGTGAATTCCCCCAAATTCACTACAATAAATACAAAAATAGCTTCACAGCAAATCTCAAGCAACCACTACCAGGCAGGAAGGTGGCAATCTCAACAGCATGAGAGAGAGCGAGAGCAACCTACTATTACCCTTACTACAGGTGAGCAATTTGATTTGACGGTGGCTTACTGCCAAATCAAAACACTACGATCTCTGGCTGTGATGAACTACATTAGTTTAGGACTGTGTGGAACTTTGGACCAATAGCATTTGTGTGGCCAAAGGGCGTTGCTCTCCTCGAGGTCTTTGCAGTGTCGATACACAGCTGAAAGTGTCTGAACAGGTGCCACAATGCCAAAAGGTCTGAATCAGCAGGTCACAGTCAAAAGTGAAGAGTAGTTTCTCAGCATACACCCTTTCAATTTCAGGGCCGGTTATACAGACATAATGAATCTGAATGACGACTATGCACGGTCTCTGAAGCCCCATCACCCTTAGCTTCAGATTCCTACAAGTGTAATCTCAGGTATATTCAGGCTGAATACTTTGAAACATTTGCAGTGAGCTTATGAGACATGGCTTGTGTAAAGAAATCCATATTTAGAGGTGAAATAGAGGAAAAACCCTTCACACAGACATCCCAGCACATTAAAATCCTTGCTTGACCTTATACTGTCCAGGACACATCCACATACTGAGAGTATGATGGGTCAAGAGAGCACATGTAAGGTTCGGGGACAGTCCTCAGGACTAAGGTATGGGAGTGAAAGCTTGAGCTTAAGTCTTAGGTGAGGGAAGTGTGTTGAACTCAGTCAGACGGGCTGTAAAGATCACCGGAGGAGGGTAGGCGGACGTGGCCGCCCGTTACGTTGGGAAGCAGGGAAAGGTCCGGAAGGCTACTTAGGCGAGATCGGAGCTCCTTCCGCACCTGGGTGACCCGTGCCAGCTTGCGCTTGTACTCCTGAAATGCGACAAAAAATAGGATTATTAAGATCTATTTTGGGTAATATAGGCATAAAATTATCAACCAATAGCACTAAATATGACGGACAGGATGGGAACTAAAGTCAAATTGGTGGAAAGAATGTACTTCACAATTATTTTCAAAATACACTCAGTATTGGAGCACATTTGACCATGTTCATCAAATATGCCAGATGTTAGATGATCATGTTTGTACAGGCTCAGATAGGGCCTCTTCCATCTGCAAGCAAATGAATTCACTACTCAAGACTTTACTGGTAATTTCTAATGACTTAAACATAATAAAGTGTGGAAAGCACTTTTACAAGGCTATTTCTCAACTGTAACTTTTCCTTAATGAGCAAACCTTTATACCTTAATATTAAAATTAAAAAAGGATGTCTCTTTGTCGTGCCGTTGAGGTTTGAGATTTAGCAGGATACACACTACCGAACAGTCAAGAGGCATAGACCTATACAATCTGATTTGTAGAGCCCATTTTAAAAGGAGGTGATTCACCCAATCTGATTATCATTAAAGTAACATATTTCTGGGTGGTCGTTCAAAAATCTTTAAAATGACAAATTTACAGGAGAAGAAAAAAACAATTGTCTTCAAGTTTCAAAGGATGTCAGTGTAAAAAGATTTTATGCCAAGTTATTTTAGAGCATTTCTATTGGTCCATTTTAAGAAGATGAACGGAGACCTATGCTCTCAGTAGTGCCGTGGTGATCTATAACATTTAGAGCATTAAGAAATATGATCACTGTCTGGATTCAATTCCGTTGTAAAGCATTTGTGGAGAACTGTCGAACACCAGACCTTTAATTAATGTATAACAAATCCCTTTATAGATCCCAGAAAATACAAAAACTATTTGACATAATCTCTGTACTAGTTCTAGTATTTTAGAGTAGTATTTTATAAAAATTAACTATGGAATTTAACTAAGTGTAATTTAAATTAAAAGCTTAAGGCCATAGAGTTTTTAACTAGTATTTTAAATACATAAATCCATACATTATTCAAATGTGGTTTGACAAAATATGATGCATGTTATTTTATATACAGGAAGTAGCTATACCCATAATTACCCATAATTGATAAACTTCTAAAGCTAAAGGGTTAAACACACTTGAACAATGTCAAAGATCAGACAGTAAAGGATGACAAAACGTCAAGCTGGCAGACACAACTGTGAGATTAGGGTCACTATGGGACAACTGATGACCAGCTGTTATTTGGGTGGTTGGCCATTCCAAACACAGCAGTGACACTGCCATTGGTAATGGCAGGTTAGTGGGTATTTGTCCATCAGGAACATCAGCACTGCTGGGTTTAACACCTCAGTATCCCTGCTGGGTTGAGAATAGAGCACCAACCAGAAATGTGCTCAGAAAGTTACTACTGATGAAGAGCTAGATGATGACTCACTGTATATGAACATAGCTACATAGCATTAAACTGTTTATTAAAAAACAGCAACACCCCTGTCCTTTTGTGATAATTGTGCATTAACAGAGACTACCGCCAGTAACTGTAAACCTACACATGGCAGCTATGTGGTAGATATACCGGACGAAATGGCCAACCAGTTTAGGTATTAGTTGGTAATTAACTGGCTAATTTGTGAAATCATATGTACATGTGAAACCAGCAGCTTAAAAAAAAGCACACTCAGGAATTGTGTATTTACTTTCATCTTTATTTGATCTGTAAGGATGAAGACATGGCACATCACGACCTGCTGAGACCTGTCGGCAAAGGCTGGAGAGTTAATCAACAGTTAAATCAACATGAACAAAAACCTTCATCTGCTGCAATACTTACCTCTGTACATGTCAGTGACTTAAAATTCCTACAGCTATACAGTGACCCGTTTTGCACCTCTGCTCAAAACTATTTAGAGCAATAGACATTTAGTGATTACAAGATGAACTGATCTTCAAAAAAGCATGAAGGTAAAGACAAGAGACTATTTGCAACATTTAAAGCAAGATTAGTGACTTATCTTTAGGAAAGGAGCATCAAGAAAAGGTTATTATAACTTATTATATAAGTTAATATATAACCATGCAAAAGTCTGGGCTCCCTAAGAGATTTAAACTTTCAGATTATGTTAAGCCAGCTCTTAGAGCTTAATTAGCTTGTAATGGCTCCTCAAACCTTGTCCCAACCATCAGCAGCCATGGGCTCCATTAAGCAGCTGGCTAACATTTAAAATTTGGTGATGCCTGCAAAGCAGGAGAAGGCTATAAGAAGATAGTAGAAGAGTGTTTTCAGGTAGATGTTTCCTCAGTCTGTAATGTAATTAAGAAATGACAGTTAACAGAAATTATGAATTGATCAAACGTAAAGAAAGCTGATTACTGGGCTGATCAAGCAAATCAAACCCTCATGTATAAATGCAAATAACCTTCAGGAAGATTTAGCAGACTTTGCAGTGGTGGAGCACTGTTCTACTGTGACATCTGCACAAAATATTGCCTTCATTGAAAGGCATTGCCTTCATTGCCACCATAAAATTCAAATAGTCAAATGAAGGCTTATACATTTAGGAAACAAGTCCTGTAGACTGATGAAATTCAAACTGAAAGTTGTGGGTGCATGAAGACAATTGAGGTAGAATTTGGGTAAAATAACTTAAGCATGGAGGTGGATGAATCATGCTTAGGGCACCCATGCTTAGGGTGTTGCAGCCAGTGGCACAAGGAACATTTGACTGGTAAGAATATATTCACGTGGATACTAGCAAATTCAAATCAAACATTACACCACCTGTTTAATAAATAAATAAATAAATAAATAAATAAGCCAAGACCACACCTGACCACACCTCAAAACTACCTCAAGCTGAGGTTTGTGTAATGGCCCTCACAGCCCCTAACCTAACCGTTCAAAACTGCTATAACCTCACAGCTCAGAAGCTTTTTGCAAATAAGAATGGATGAAAAACCCCCAAATAAAAACTGAAACACTCCTATCTGGCTACAAACTGTTTTATGTATAGAAGCCATCATGCATGCCAAGGGTGGGGAGAGGTGTTAAAGTACTGACCATGCAGGGTGTCAAAACTTGCATCAAGCCCTTTTCCTTTCCATTTTGAAACTGTAAAAATAAAAAAAGTGCCTAAAACATTAACTTAAGAAATGTGTCATCCAACATCATGCCTTAGCTTAGCTATCCACGACAACAAATATTTAACCGGGGTGCCCAAAGTTTTGCATGCTACTGTATAAACATGCATGAGCCTGCACTACCCTCTAGTGGACAAAGCACACTCAAAGGCTGTAGAAAGGAAATGCACAAGAAATTTGAGACTTAGATGTGAAAGGTTAGTCAAGAATGTGTGAATGAAAAAGTAGAGCGAATTTACGCACTTCTAGTTTCTGTTCGTTCTGGGCTAGGCCATCCCGCTGGCTCTGTAGAAAGAGACCAAGCAGCCGCGTGAGCTGTCTCCGGTCATCGATCTCAGCCGCCAGACGCCCACTGTAGTCTGCTAGCAGCATGCAGGCCTCTTCGACCAGTCTGGACAGCCGTTCTCCTGACTCCTTATCTGAGAAACACACAACGGGCCACAAAAACACGTCAACTATTATCAAGCAAAACACCACCCAATGCCTTCCCATATAGATTAGGGAGATTAGGGTGTGGCATCAATTGAGGACGTTTTTCAAGACGTAGGTATAGAAGTGGGTCACCCATTTGTCCATCAGTACCACAGTGTTTTACAGTGTAATTACAGTGTTTTATGCAGGGCTGTCACAATTACCATTAATCCTTATTAATTTGATTAGAAATAAATATCACAATACTCAATTAACAAATCAACAATGACAGTATTTTATGTGCTTTTAAAGCAATAGAATCAACACACTTCTATGACTCTACGTAGCACACAGAGACACACACCTGTGACTCTGTGCAGCAGGGAGGAGTCCTGCACCTCAGGGGGTAGAGCAGAGATCCTCTGACGCAGGGCTGAGTCGCTTGAGGCTGCATTCTCTAGCTCCTGCAATGCCCGGATCAAATCTGCCGTCTGAGACAGAAGGAATTGTTACAATTTGGTGCAAAATGGCTGGACAGACTGTAAACAATGATATTACAGTTTCTCCAACATCCAAAATTCTTTAGTACCTGTGGAGGCTCTGCTGGGGAGCTCCGAGAGGCAAAGTCTTCATCACGTGCTTTAATCTGTTCATATGGCCGCTTCTTGGCCTTCTTTTCCCCATCTAGGACACGTGGACAACACATATAATCAAAACACTATTCATACTAATCACTTATTACTGTGAGTGTTTTTCACATGGTTTAAAAGCTACACAGCAGTCCACAGCATTGTCCAAAACGTATAACACTGTAATCAATTTCCAGGTCACACGGTATAGGAATGACATAACCTTTAGTAGCATCCATGCCTGATCAAAGCACAATATTTAAGATATAAAATAGGATAACCAAATGAAAACATATTTAACCACGTAGACATCTGATCTTCATTTACACTATATTGAGAGATGGAGGTTAGACAACTGAACACACAACATGCTGTTAAAAACACAAACGCACCAGAACAAGACTGGATCTAGATGCATCTGTCCAGTGCTCACTGATTCAGAAGTCCTGGTCTTTGTCTAGAGGTTTTCTGGTAAACTTTAGTCTTGCCCTTATGCGTTTTCTTTTTTTGTGTTTTTGACAGCAAGGTTATCCTCCTTGCTCACCTCCCAGGATAACCAAACTTGTTTGGTCTCTTTCTGATGGTAGATGGTATACTTTTCCCATCAACTGCGGTAAGAGGTCCCGGTCTCATGATGACATTTTAAGATTGCTGAAGACTTCTTTAAGCATCTTGGGGTCAGCTCTTCAGCTATACTTGCTAGGATGGCTTGATCTGGACTTATTTTAAAATGGCCTCCACTCTGGACAGTGGAATTCCAATAGCTGCAAGATCTTCAAGACATTTCTTCAGAGGTATTTATTTAGTTGTAGCACCTCCATCTCTCAATATTACCATTAAAATGAAGATAGAAATAGTCCATATCGTTGTGGTCATGCAAAAAAAAATCCTCACAGGAGAAAAGGCCTTGTGCATTTTAACTACAAGAAGGTCAAAGTAAGAAAGGTTTTATTCCAAGTCATTATTTATTATAGCCATCATTTAACATTTCTATTGGTCCATTCATCAAGATGTTTTGACACAAAATGAAGGAAAAGTGACATTCAAATTATGCAGAAGTCAAAAACAGCAAAAAAAATGAGATTTTTGTGTGATGATAATGGAAAAAAGGCTTTACAGCTGAATATCATCTTTATATAAGCAAGATATTTTGAGAGGTAGAGGAAAAGAAGAAGTCACTAGAAGTCATGTCTCAAACTAAAAGGGAATTCAATAGTTTAAGACCTCCTGCCAATCCACATTTTTGCATCTTCCCACCTCATGGTCAAGGTAATTTTACTACTACGGGACTGAAATTAAGCGGCTACTCAATTCACGCACTTTCGTCACCTCTATTTAAAAAAAACAAAAAAAAACAAATGTGATAACCAGCATTATACCCACTTACAGTAATAATGGACTTCTAGTATGACAAAATGAGCAGCTACATGTTCATAACATGCTACACAACGACTTGCCTTAAGCTGCCAACAGAATCACACCTCTGTGGAGTCCTTTGGTTGGTCTTCTGGATTTGACTGAGGTTTGCCAGACTTTAACAACCTTAAGTATCTATGCAATGCACTATGAGACTCGAGACTACAAGAGTCTCCTTGAGCGCCTCCATTCTTGAGGAAAACTATGAAAAACTGCTTTTCCACAGGATATGACTGATTATTTCCTTACATGTCGATTCACACACAGGGTTAAAAGCTGAGGCGTCAAAACTTGTACTGACCTCCTTAAATTTATGACATGGTGCATTCAGACTTGGCTCAAAAACAATATCACGGAGATACAGTATCACCTTCCCATGTAAAACTAAGGCAGTCTGAATGGGCTACAGATGAGTAAAGCCTCTTCTTCCAGTCTGGTAACTGGTCACTCTCCTGGCTTTGACAAAGTTTTGTAGCTCTGGATTTTCACCATGCACTTCCATAAAAGATCTTTTGAAGCACCACAAGACACCACTTTTAAAAACATACTGTCTCTGAGTGCAGGCTGAGTAAAACAGTACAACAGCTAAACTGTTTCCTGATCGTCACCAAGGGTCAGCATTTTATCAAGAGGACGCCATTTCTGAATTCACCAAATGTTCTCCTGGTGACAAGGACATGGATTCTGAGGTGTAAACAAATAGTCAAACTTGAATTATTTGTCCCAGTATAGTCAGTAATTTGAATGCAGTTTGGGAGCTAAACCATATGACAGGTGTACTTACGCAACACCTCTGAGAGTTTGTCCAGTAGGTCATTTTCATACACTGCTCTCTCCTGCCAGATGGACAGAACCCGATCCAGCTGCTTCTTGCAGCCATCTTCTCCTTCACTGCAGGCAATGTGAGCAAAGTCAGAATCAGTGACACCTTTAGAATACTTTAACACACTTGTCTGTCCCCAAAGAGAACTACCCCTCTACAAAAAGAGTATAACCTGTGAGGCCTCACCTGGAGACATGTTTAAAGGCATCGATAATGACCGGTGCAAAGTCCTGCGTAAACTCTGGTCCTTTCCTTTTACTGTTCTGGATGACATCGTTTGCAAGATAAAGGAAGGTCAGTTTGCGAGATACCTGGGCTGGAAAACAAAGAGAAGATAAAAGATAGAAAGATTAAACAAACAAACAAAAAAAAAAAAAAAAAGCATACACACTGAGAACCACAAATCTTGATTTCAAGCAAAAATCATCAAAAGTGCAAATGAGTAAACGGACAAGAGAAACTGGGCTTCAAATGAGTGAAGTACACAAGACCTCTAGAATGTGTACCAATAATTTTGATACTGAATTTTAAATCAGAGGTGAATATCAAGGGAAAAAAAATGCATTTTTGCCCCAAATATGTGTATAATATTTGTACATCATGGATGTATATGCACAATGTAACATTGTGTGTGTGTGCGTGCGTGCGTGCGTGCGTGCATGCATATATATATATATATATATATATATATATATATATATATATATATATATATATATATATATATATATATATATATATATATATATATACACACACATATACACACACACACACACACACACACATACATACATACATACATACACACACGCACGCACGCACAATGTTACATTGTGCATATACATCCATGATGTACAAATATTATACTTATCATGTAATGAAGTTTTCATCCACTAACAATGTAGTATGGTAATAACTGCACATACTGTAAGACATGATAAATTGAGTAACAATAAAATAACATACAATATACATACAATGTATTAAAAATAATATAGTAAAATAATTGTGTGTAAAAAGTGCGTGCGTGTGTGTGTATATATATATATATATATATATACACACACTTTTTACACAATTATTTTACTATATTATTTTTAATACATTGTATGTATATTGTATGTTATTTTATTGTTACTCAATTTATCATGTCTTACAGTATGTGCAGTTATTACCATACTACATTGTTAGTGGATGAAAACTTCATTACATGATAAGTAATTAGCTGTAAAAATCATTGCATTTTTACACTGAGTTTATTATAAGGTACTAGCCAAAAGTCCCACTAAGCTACCTGAAATTGTGGAAACAGACCTTTAGGGCTTTATTCTTTAGCAGGAAATGTTTCAACTGGATGTGCAGTGGGATGTTTAGCCAAAGTCCCTGATAAAGGATTAAAGTAATGTGAGCACAGCAGGACATTTGAACGCTTTTGAACATATTGTGAAGAGCCCATCGGCCATGCAATGCTCTTGAGATGGGGAAAGCAGCATAGTCCAGTCCCAAAGATTACTAAAACCAAATTCAGCTAGGTGTTAACCATACTGTGACGCTCAGGCACTGTTGGTGAAAAACACAAGAGGGCTCTGACAGAAGAGGCAATGTCTGAATATAGCCTTAAGTGTTACCAAGGGATCACCAAAGGTTCTTTCATAGGGAGTCTCCGATAAAGCTGCAGCTTAGTTCTCCTGGTTACTTATACACTGGCCTCTCTTGAGGTTTAATCAACAAAGGCAAAATACACACTCGCTATAGCAACAGCAACCCATGGAAACAAAGGGTAGATGATGTACTGGGCCTGAGACAATTCTACTCCACTATAAGAGTTTCTATGGGACAAGACTGGATTGTTAGATTCTGGTTAATACGAAACACTCAAAGTTGAGACACATTATATGGAGAAAAGTATTGGGACACCTGCTCATTTATCGTTTCTTCTGAAATCAAGGGTATTAGAAAGTTCAGTAACTGTCTACTGTCCAGGTAAGTCTTTCTACTAGATTTTGGAGAATTGCTGTGAGAATTTGGTTGCGCACAGCGAAAAGAGCAGCATTACTGAGATCAGGATGTTAGATGATCACCACCTCATCCCAAAAGTATTAGATGGAGCACCGATCATCTCAGAGAACACAGTGCCATTGCTTCACAGCTCAATGCTGTGGGGCTTTATACTCCTCTAGCCCACACCTGGCATTAGGCAGCATGGTGCCAATAGGTTCGTGTTTACCTACTCCAGAGTGTCCTATTCTATTGGCAGTACTTCACTCCAGGAACTAGACAAGCTGTGTGTGCGCATTTGCCCATCTGTGTCAGCAATGGGTGCAACTTAAAGCAGCTGAATGCACTCATTAGAAGGGTCGTCCAGAAACATTTGGACATAGTGTATTGTGTATTACAGTAGCAGCAGTAAAACATGACCCACAAAGGTCACAGTGTGCCCTTGATAAATGGACACTAAACAGGTCCATCCACTGATCATGGATAAGTGCTTGTCACCCTGGCTAACGTTAGGCCACATGTTCGGATAAAAGAACGTCTTGCTGCAGAGAGGAAATCTTCACTGAAGTAAAGAAGAGTGTGGTAAACTGAACGCCATCCTGAGGCTGCAGTTCAGTAATTAAATGAAGAGGCTCCAAAATTCAGTCATCCCAGAAAATGGTGGGAAACCTGTTTGGGATAAAGTTCATGATAAAGCTGCATAACTTAACATTTATATGTCTAAATACGCAGTCATAAAATAATCCCAGGCCAGTCATAAACACTAACGATTGATGCAGAAACCTTTGTGATGTACCGGCTGTGGCCTGGGCAGACACCCCCCACTCAAACAAAAATGGAAATTGATAAACGTGCTAAAAATCAAGGAAACAAAAAGAAATTAAAATAAGAAATTCAGAAACATTATTATAATAAACTCTTTAAATTATCATGTTTAAAACTTTTAATTCAGCAACAATTTAAACATTGAAATGAAGCAATGCAAACAGAAATTAATATTGAATGTTTTCAAATTCATGAATCCTGTGCCATTATTTAAAGATCACTGAAGGAGAAAATCAATAGATTAGTCAATTTATCTGAACAAATAGCCAAAAGATTAAGTAAAATTATAAATGTAATTTGTTTAGTTAATAGTTTTCATTAAAAATAAATAAATAAATAAATAAATAATAATATCTAATCGTCTGCCTTGGGATCAGTGATGAATTAGGTTAATTAATATCTTCACCAACCTACTAATTTAAATATTCACAGTTAACAAGTAGTTCACAACCAATCAAGTTCTGGATTACAGCTACAAACTCCAAAACCAAGCAGCACGTGAAGCAGCAATCTGTAGTGAAGTTAGGACTGGGCAATATGAGGTAATACTTTATTGTATCATAACTTTTGTTAGTGATATGCAATATGTCTGTTTAAGAACCATAACTACCATTTGGAGATACTGTTTTTCGCATTTACAATGCACATATACTGAAATAAAGAAGTATAAGAAGTATTGCCAATAGAATAGGACTCTCTCAAGCAGATGAACATAAACCTAAGGGCACCATACCTAATGCCAAATGTGGGCTTGAAGGGTGTAAAGCCCCCACTCCCCCCACCCCCAGCATTGAGCTATAGAGCAAAGGAACTGTGCTCTCTGAAACGATACATGGCACACCATCCAATACTTTTGGGATGAGGTGGGGAGTTGAGGATGAGGTAGGGTGGTGGTCGTCCAACATCCTGACCTCAATACCACTCTTGCTGCTGAATGCAATAAAATCCTTACAGCAATGCTCCAATGCCTTGTAGAAACAGCCACTCCAACAAGAGCAGGACAAACTCATATATATATATATATATATATATATATATATATATATATATATATATATATATATATATATACCTTGAGTTCTGCAGGAAAAAAATGAATGAGCGGGTGTCCCAATACTTCTGTCCATTAAGTGTGAACATATAGCGCTAACCAACTGCTCTATTTTTACATGCATTATGCTCACTTTCATTGCGACTTTTTCATTGCGCCTAATGCGTGAATATGTATTTGCAATTACACATACAGCTACAGCAACACTGCAATTTTCTTCTGTATTAATAAAGCACCTCTAATCTTTTCCATTATGTTTCTCACTGGGAATTTTACCAGGCTAACCATTATGATCATCGGTGACCATACATTTACTTAAGTTTGCAGCTCTAGGGTGGGGAAAAGGCTTATTTAAAATTGTATAAACCCTATAATCTAACTTAAACCTCTTTAATAATCCATAATAAACAGAAAGAGAAAGGTCTTACACAGTCCCAGCTGTTTCATCTGGTTAGACTGGCTAAGCCATTTCAGCTTAGAAAGCCATGCTGTCTGCAGGTGTACACACACACACACACAGAGACACAGAGACAGACAACCACACACACAAGCCCACAGATAATGACTAGATAATGAATATCTAGTCCAAGATATGATATTTATTAGTCTTTGCAGGGAAAATGAAAACCTCAGTGTTTAAGCTCAAATTTGAGATCTGCTTTAAAAAGAGAGGGGAAACCACGAGGATCCAATATGGCCTCCAATGATCCCTAGCACCAAGTAGATGGAGAAAAGCATGATTTTAGAAAAGCTCATCCAGCATCACTCCAGAGTTATTTAGTGCTGGTGTTCATGAACCAGCTATCTAAGAGACGGTCCACATGTGCTCAGCTACAGCAGCCTTATCTATATAGATACAACAGCTGTGTGAACATGCTCAGCAGGCTGCTGTGAGCTTAACAGTGAGCTTAGCACAGCCAACACGGGGCTAACGTGAAACACACAGGTGGGTTGGTTTGCTAAATAACCTTAAATTAACGGTACAAGCATTAATACAGATATAGCTTTAGCCTAAAAGCTTTAAACGGGGTCCCCACGGCGAGGCTGCGAGGCTAGGCAGTGGACGGTTGCTCAGTGCTAGCTAGCTAGCTAGCAACCTAGTGCTAACCATCCAACCAGGCAGCCAAACACAGGCAGTTTGGCATTAATAATTAATAATAGCTTACAAATGAATAAAGTTGATAATTAGAGGATGATGCTCAAAACTAGATACACTCAGTTTTAAAGGCAGATATAAGCTAAGAGTCCCGCTAAATAGCTAGATAGCTAGGTGGCTAGGTAGCTAGCTAACGTTAGCTAGCTAAGTGTACACCGCGAGTCCGCTTACTTGGCTCCTCCAAGTCGGTCCGGTCACCTTAGTTTGAACAAAATGGGCCCAATTTAAAAGCAGCAAAGCTGTTTAGGTGTTTGGGGACACCGGTGGGGTCTGCTTACCTTTCTTCAGTTCGCTAAACCAAACTCGGACGATGGTTTTCGAGTGTTTTCTGTGGTGGATCAGCCATAGAGACAGGGTCTGGACGCTCTGCTGAGAGTTGCTAAGTTCTGCCAATTTCTTCTCCAAAGCCGACTCGGAGAAAGCTGACATTGTCCTTCTGAATGACCTTTCCGAAATCTACTGAATGCTGTCCTCCACAGCAAACACTCAACTCTCCACCAACCAAAACAACAACATGAAAAAGCAGCAAGCAGCAAACAGCCACCGCTAGCAGCCCATTCTCCCCAGCCGCCACCGAGGTTGAACAGAGCATGCGCAGTACAGAGTCCTGCACTGTAATTTAAAGGGGCATGGCTGTGGCTGTGGCTGTGATGGGCTTTTCCTCCAAACTGAGAGAGCTTATGCACTTAAAAACATGTAGTTTCTTCGACTTGGTCTCTGGCAGCCTTTATTGGTGTCTAATATGTGATTTAAAGTTGCATACAGTTGTAAAGATTTGAGTATCAGCCTTACACAACAGTGTTGGATGGAGGGCACTGCTTCAGTAGGCCCTATCTAACCCCTGCAGGTGCTGCTCTCAGGTCACTCTGAGGTCTCAGTCTCAGGCCCAGTACCTCATTATTATTATTATTTTAATTAATAAGTGAATTGTTATGCCATTATTTCGAGCTATCTGATTATTTTGATCTCATTATGTTGAGACACTAAGTCCCTTTGCCTATGCTTTCTCTTGAGATATGTTCTTGATATTTTGAGTTTTTAAAAGGGTTCAGTCATTATTTTGAGATGTTGTTTCATTATGTTGACATACCAAGTTTATTTTTTTTATGCGAAATCATAATACTTATGCTTTCTCTAAAGAGACTTTCTCAGTATTTAGAGTTTCCCCATTATTGAAATAACAGTTCATACATAATTTATTCGTTATGATGGAAAAAATAATTGTTCTTTCTTGTAAGTGGTGGGAAAACAGTGTCTTTAATAGAAAATTAAAACACAGGTTATTTATGATTATTAAAAAAAGTGGTATAGCATTATTACAGCCAACCTGAAATCAAAATGGACCCTTTTGACCTTGATAGTTCATAATTTTGATTGTGTTAAACATAATTCATCACATCATGTTACTTAAAGACAAAATGTCTCATTTATTTGCAATCTTTCATCAACATGCATGGCTGTGCATTGCTCAACAGTGTATAATAAAATAGATATAACAACAATAACAAACATCTTGCTCGTCCTGTAAAGCCTATTGTCCTGTTTTGTTTGGACTGTGATTCCAGCTACAGGCTACAATAATTACATTTACAATTTCTAATAATAATCAAAGTAAGTACAGGCTTCACTCACCTGCTTTATGGTTTAGTCAGTCTGAGCATCTACTTGAAGGCCTTAATGATTTGCTATACCTCATACTTCTCAGAAAAGCCATTATTTTGTACGTGTAAATTCTGTATCCAGTTAGGATCAATTTGAACATTATTTAAAAATAAAAAACTGCTGTTTTGTTTGAGTTACAATTGCAAAACCTGACAGTATGTGACGTTGCAGCACTCACGGTGAAGGGAATTTAGGAGCAAAGAGAGTGATTGGTGATTGGTGAGGCACAATGGACATCACCACTACCTGCCAGTGAAATACCACACCATATGGGTGACTATGCTGTACTACACTATTAAGAGTCCATGGGAAAGACTATATACACTACATTGGCCCACCTCTGTAACATGAGTTACCTTGTAAGTTGCTCTGGATAGGAGCGTCAGCTAAATGCCATAAATGTGATGGTAAAAAATAGTAGATTAGGTGAATAGTGGTGTTTTGAACTTTGAATTGAACTATATTGTATGTTTTCACCCTCTTCCTTTTTTGGACCCACAACAGTATAAAAGCACCATTGTGTAGCAGCAGGCAGGACAAACCAGCCGGGAATATGAGAGGAACAGGTCCCCTCATTATCAGGGCACCTAAGCAAAGAGCAAGGTTAGTATATGGGTTATAAAGGTGGGTTATAAAGGTTAGTATAAAATCATTTCATTTGTTATGAAGTGGCGGTGGTGGCTCTGTGGTGAGAGCTCTGGGTTATTGATCACAGGGTTGTGGGTTTGCGGCTCTAGTCAGTATTAAGCAGGTGGTATTAATGTTATGGCTGACTGGTGTTTAAACTGCAGTTATAGGACTTGGTAACATTGTCTAATGTACTTAAGTACAACACTTTTAGCAAAGGAGCTAATCAGCCCAATTATCATAGTGAGAACACCTTAAGCGAAACATCTTGTTGTCTTAAACCTGTTTGATGTAGAAAACAGAAAAATACTGGTATGTTTTTAATGATTAGTTTTCTAAATTTGGAAAAATCTGGGTCATATGTTTGGAAGAATGGATTGGACTTCTGGGTTTGATAACCTGCAAGCACCTCGGGCATCAAACCTGGTAACAGAGTGGCTCCCCCTAGTGGTTTGGAACCTGTACCTTGTTTAGATCAGAAAAACACTCAAGGCTAGTATGCAAAGTTAAAGGCCAGTGCCATGACAGCGGCCCACTCTGCGTAGCTCAAGGCATCTGTGTTTGCGTCCATGCATGATGTATGTCTTCTGCCTAGGGATGCCTGTTACCTTAGTTTTGTCCACATCTTTCAGCCTGCTGGCCATAATGATGTTTATGTGGAACAACCTACTTCATTTAAGACTCGTATAGAACTGTTTACAGCTGTAGGCTAACAATAATGATACTGTTATTATTAAGAAAATTATACCATATTGCACACTTGTACACTACATTTTTTTGTTACATGCCTTCTAAATCTTGGCGAAAGAAGTAATTTCTCCGATTTTATTTGATTGCTTAATGAAAAGCACACAGTCATGTAGGTGAATACAATCCAACTTCATTTTAATGCCAATTTACAGTGCAAAGAAAACTACAAAGCCAAAAAAAATACTTTACACACCTCAATCCACTATCGTTAGTTACAAACACAAAAATTGTTCATCAGATGTTTAAAATAGAGCTGCAGCACGTTAGTAAATTCAAGATGATCATCAAACATGTCTCTTTGTAACATCTAGTCCAGTGTGCGATGTCTCCACATGCAAGCTAGAGAAGGAGTGTGCAACTGGGGTAACATGAAACAGGAGCGAGTGGTTAGTGACAAGAGAGAAGACACCATCAAATCACATTCCAGCCAAGAATTAGTATATTAAGTGAGTGCTCGTCTGTGTACACGTCCGATTTACAGATTTACACTTCAGCTCATTTGCTGGTTTTCAGTCCACCTCAACTTAAAATATTGTACGTGGGATTACAATGCAGCTAATAGAGACCTGTGGAGCTCTGTGGGATGGCACTCATTAAACTACTCAGAGTAAAGTGCTAATCTAGGCCCATTATGATAGCAAATGCATATAGATGGGTCATGGATGGGCTGGAAGTGATCCTAGAACAGGGTTGTTCTGTGAGATAAATGCATCTTCTAATCTCAAATCACATTAATCTGTGGTGAGGAGGCCTGCACAGCGGAGCCCCGTGTGAGGAGCACTTTCCCTTAACCCAATTAACTCCTGGAGGCTGAAACACAACCATGCTGTGTAGTCCTTCTCCTCCAGTCCTGAGCGCTACAGTAAAGTTTAATAAATAGATCTTAAATAATGCAACACTATAGATTTCCTCTCTGCTTTAAAATAACAAGCAGTTAATAGTAGTTTTTACAGAACTCTAAGAACCAAATCCAGTATGCAAATATATTTCACATTAGGCAAAAACGAAGAAAAACGTACACGGATGCTACATGAATACGAAACAAACTAATGAGAAGTCCACAAACTAATAAATAATGTGGGAGGAAAAGAGAGCGAGGCTAACTATCACATCAAGTGACGTTCATGGAACTTCAAATACTGACTTTTTGCACCATACAAAAAGCACAAATTGCACAAATCACACTTTCCCTTGAAAGAAAAGAAGAAAAACAAACCATATGGATGGCATAATCATGTCACCATACTGTATATATTGCATAAACATATACACAGGTTGTGTGTTAGCTTTTAGTTAGCATCAGATAAGTAAGTCCATGTCAATTAACATCTTCCAGACTTGGAGGCGTGCTCTATTTTTTGGTCTTTGCTTCCTAAAAGAGGTGATTTCATGTTTCCCCGTGGAGCACCACTGCCATTCATACAGACATGCCTCGAGCTGAGGGGAGGGGCTGAGCGCCATACGACTATTTACAGCTACATCGTAAGCAGGCATTTGGAGAGGTACCTCTGACCGTTTTCAGTCGTGTCATTCTTTGCTGTATTAGCTTAGCATGCAGACCACCAGTACACAGACTGGTGAGGATGAATAAAAAGGGACAGAGACCAGGATCGCTTCATCATCCCATTCTGAAGCTTTGTCTCCTTATGCAACATACCTCTGTCATCTCCGTCAGCTTCCTGCCTTCCTTCCTCTCTCTCTCTCTCTCTCTCTCTTTCTCAGTTACTGCAGTGTTAACATTACCAGGCAGATTGCCAAGCTCAGACACCAGGAGGGTAGAAAATAAGAGACAGGTTCATCTCATGCTGTTTGGATGCAACCGGTGAGTCATACTACACTCTACCATTTCCAAATGCACTAAAGCAGTTTCAGTGTGAGGGGCTGAGCAAGGAGAAGACGAACTGCAAGACTTAACACAACTGAAAATATTGTTTCTTCTTCTAAATAAATAAGGTTAAAAATATGTCCTTCTGGATGCATATATGTCTGACCACCCTGTACATCTGCTAAAGAGAGGAAACATTGAGAAAGGAGGCAGAGTTAGGGGGAGGTGGGACTACAGAGACAGCGAGACGAGATGATAAAAAGAGTGCAACGCTTTCATTCCGTGTGTAGTTGGATGCACCTCGTTTTCTCTTCGCCAGGGGGAGCCCTCACTCCCTGGAGCGGCCCACAATAGCCAGGATGTACATGAAGATGTTGATGATGTCAGTGTAGAGGTTCAGAGAAGCAAAGATGTACTCTTCTGGGCTGAGGGCCAGCTTCTTGTTGCCTAGCAGAAGCTGAGTGTCCACGGCCAAGAACTGGAAGAAGGCATGCACAATGTTTAGCACCATATCAGTTTATATCAGTCAGCACATGATTTCCCAACACTTCACGTCTCTACAGAATGTCTTTTTGAGGAACATAAAAGAAGTGCAATGTCATATCCTTGTAGTGCGGTAAGTCTGGCCCTCGGTGTCTGCTAAGAACGTCCTAAGAGTGGTCTTCAGTTAATATGTGTATAAAAACAGGCCCTGAAGCTCTGAGACAAAAATACAGGGTTAACTACAGGGGAATTCATTATTTCATTATATTCAAATTCTTAGCCCTGAATCCAAAAATCCCTATCTGAGACTTTTTGAAGCAATCTAGAAAATATTGTACATCCATAATGACAGAGAGTGCTTGGACCCCGGCTAATTGCCAAGTGACAGATTCTCACATCAGGAAAAGATTTAGACTACAATCTCCAATCACAAATCATCTTAACTGTATTGAGGATCATTTTTCTCTTTGTCATGTCTTCACCAAAGCAACCTGACAAACTGTATATTACCTGAGTTTCCAGCACTGCTCTCCATAACACAGTTCAAACTGGACCAAACCTCAGTCGGCCAGAAACTTTTCGTATTTTTTATTTTAAGCCAATAAACTACTGACCTTTGTGTATCTTATGGACACGGTAAAAGCTCAATTCAACAGTATTTAAAAAAACAACAGATAAGGTTCAAGACATCTGTTGGCAGACGCACATGACAAGATGGATGACATAAAAGAATTTAGACATAAATATAAGATAAGATAAGATAATCCTTTATTAGTCCCACAGTGGGGAAATTCTCAGTGTCACAGCAGAAAGGGATAGCAAGACACTCAGGACCAAAAACATAGATAAATAAATAATTTACACTATATGAGACAGCTGCTGCGTTTCCTCCTGCATTCCCCCTGTTCATATCCATCATCAATTACTGCGACCACAAATCATGAATTTAAGATTCTATGGAAGAGCACTGCACTTACAGTAAGCAGCTCACTTTACACTACTAACATACAGGATACACTTCTAAAAATAAGAATGCATTAAACAGCAACAAGCAGCAAGGCTACTTACACAGGTGAAGAGCAGAGCCCCCAGAGAGGCATAGACAATGTGCAGGATCTTGTGACGGATGAAGATGCAAAGGATGGAGAAGAGGAGGAGCACGATTAAGCAGACAAAGAGGACACCGCGGCAGGAAGTGAAGTCATATTTGCTCTGGAGAGAAGACAGAGATAATCAGAACCACTGTAAGGAAATCGGGGTCACTTTCTGACAATCTAAACACACACACACACACACACACACACACACACACACACACACACACACACACACACACACTTTATTTGATCATGATGTTGTAATAACTGCGGTTCTCTAATGTAAATGTAAAACCCTCAGGGACCCTGATGTTGCATGAGCAGTAAGGAGAAGCTCATGGTCAGAAAACGAACCTGCAGGGAGAAGAGCACCACAGTGAAGCACACCACTGCAGTGATGCCCACAGCCATGATGACGGTGTCTGTGTCATAGAAGCTGGCAATCATTCCCACCATGTAGGACAGACTTAGTGTTAGAATGGACTGAAAAGAGAGAGAGATAGAGAGAGGGATGTCATTAATAATTAAACATCTAATACAGATCTGGACAAAATACAACACATACCTATACAGCACACAAGCCTACATACACTACATGGACAAAAGTATTGGGACACCTGCTCATTCATGGCTTTCTTCCAAAATCAAGGCTATTAAAAAAAAAAGATTATATCTTGCATTTGTTGGAGTAACTGTTTCTACTGTCCAGGCAAGGTTTTATACTAGATTTTGGAGCATTGCTGTGAGGATTTGACTGTATTCAGTGAGAAGAGCATTAGTGAGGTAAGGTTGTTGAATGATCAACACCCCACCTCATTCCCAACTCATCCTAAAAGTACTGGATGGGGCACCAACCATCATTCCAGAGAACACAGTTCTTCCACTGCTCCACAGCTCCACAGCTCAGTGCTCTTTACCTCTCTAGCCCATGCCTGGCATTAGGCAGCACGGTGCCAATAGGTTCATGTTTATCTGTTCTATTATATTATATTATATTATATTGTCAGTACTTCTCTACAGGGATGTGTGTGAGTGTGCACATTTGCACATCTGTGTCAGCAATGGGTGCAACTTAAAGAAGCTGAATGCATTCATTAGAAGGGGTGTCCACAAACATTTGGACACTACAGACGACCTGGAATTCGAAAAGTCGCAAGCCTTGAGCCATAGTGTCAGCATCTTAGTCTGCTGAGCCACTCGTGTCCCTACACTTACATTTGTATGTGGCTTAGCCTTATCCATATATAATCCTGACACTGAAAACGCATGAAGTGGCCAGGTGAAAACTGGGTCTCTAAATCTCAGATGTGTTTTGTGCCGTTCACACTGTCACATGGATAGCACATCACATATGATGAAAGTTTAGATTTGACCACTTTTTCCTGCTGTGTGAACTTAGGCTGATATTGTGTTAAAATGTCATGATGAATTGACCAATAGAAGCGCTCAAAATTAGATTATATATCTTAATATAATACTAAAAGGTGTTTCCTTCTCCTGTGAAGTTTTGCATGACACAGACTGGCACTGACTTCAGGAAAACCACCATATATTAGCATTAGAGTGGAATGAGAGCACCTCTCACCTCTAAAAGCGAGTGTGTATGGTAAACAGTAAGCTAAATCTACCGCGTTGGCCATCCTTACCAGTGCCACCAGGTTCCACGGGTGTTTGCGACGGAATTCTCCGCAGCAGCTGAGCACAATGAGGGAAACAAAGAAGACTGCATAGGACACGTAGTACGTCCACCGGTTTTGTCGCACAAACAGTTTGACGTCAGTGGAAAACGTGAAAATAGCAACGAAGGAGAACGTCACCATCAGCTGTACAGTTAAGACCATGAACACCTAAAAGGAGCAGGAGCAGAACACACAGGTTAGAGAGAGCCTGAGATACAAACAGAGATGGCCTGCAGTTAGCTTGTGGATCAACCTGTTGCTATAAATTGCTCTGCTTTATTAGTTAATTAGTGTCTCAGGTATGATGACATATGAGACATTTATGTCCATCTGACAGCTTCGACATTTGAGACCCTTAAAATAACAGAGCCGAAATATGACTGTACTCACACCTGACCCATTCTCTTACCTTTCTGATGAAGGCCTGCCGGATGGTCTTATCCTCCCAGCCAGAGTTGGCAAACTCCTCATTGTCATAGTAAGAAGGGGGACCATCTCCACCATGGTAACCCGGGCTGCCCATGGGAGCTAGAAAAGTGAAGAGTGGGTTACTGACAATTGTATCCATCACTTTTAAGAAAAGGTTTACAGCAATTCTCCATGAACTGCTGCAGCTGAAATGACTAATATTTATGTGGAATACATTTAAAAACATTTATGAGATTTCATTAATTCAGAGTCTCTCTGGAAACATATAATTTAAAATAGACCTAGAAAATATTCAGACATAATATTCACTTGGAAAGAAAAAATATATATTATAATAATAATAGTAATAATAAAAAAGAAACCTGGGAAACATCAAGAACTAGGCCAACCTGAATGAATGTCTAGGCTGAAATAAAAAAAGCATGTTTTATGACTTATTCCAGACAGCTGTAGTCTTAAGGAGCTTCCTAACTGCTGCAATAGTGAATGAAAATGATGCAAGAGGAAAGCAATGATTTGTGTTTTACAGTGTGTAGCCAAAGAGACCTTGTTAAAATGACCTTGCAGAGACATTCTGCCTTGAAAATGCCATTAAATCATAAGAGGACTGAACATATTCATAATACAAGTCATAAGAGGACCGAACATCCTTTTGTCATAAGCACAATTGGGACACTGGTCTTAGTTATCAGACTCATAGAACATTCAATTATATCATAAACATAACTGAAAACTATCTGGGCAGGCAGCTAAACATGTGCTCAGTAATTCTTAGTAATTTTTGAGAACTAAAAGAAATATAAAATATAAAAATGGTCAAATAGCTTGTAAAGGAATATCAGGATGAGGGATCCTTTAGTGCATGTACAGTTGTAATAATGTACAATTACATTTTTTTTTTGTAATTTATATTGTATTTGCACATAAAAGAAGTTTCACAAGTACAGTCATCTTTGGTCATACAGGCTCATAGTTACCAGTATATGACCAAAAACGACCAAAGAATTTACCTTCCTTAGCAAGACACCCAAAATTAGCACAGATTCTGTAGTTTGCCTTTTAAGTTTAACCTCCTTAAACAGCCAAAAGTGTTGTTCTATTATCAAAGAATAGCCCCATCAGTTACTGAGTAGTACACCTTAGTGTGTAAAAAGCCTTTCTGAGATAAGGGGGTTAAAGGCAAAAGGGCAGGAGATAAAGCTAAACCAACCTTCAACACTTTGTCACATTCACAGTGTATCCCCTTCCAAAAAGATGTCTTGTATCTTGTCACATGACCAAAAAACATTTTTACCAGTTTTAATTTTTTTTTTAAATCCTAGCAACGTGTGCAGCGAAGAACTGGTACACCAGGCATTTAGTTTTCTTTAAGAAAATATAGCATTTGGGAGAAATGCAGTATTTCATGAGTGCACTGTAAGCAAAGCTAAAACATTGTTATCAAGTTTGTAATATTTATTAATATTATTCAATATTTCCATAAAATACTGATTCCTATGTCAATTTTAAAAGGCATGTTTTTGTAAAAGCACTGCTGGTTAGTTCATGAATCCAGAAAGTCTACTGTAATTCACCTAAAATAATAAATTTGCCATTAGATAAACCAGATACTAAATTAATTTAATGTCAATAGGCCTCACATATCCACTCTAATGGAAACAGAATAAGCATTAGAAGTACAAGAATACATCATTTTAAACTAAAAAGCCACTTTCTGACCAATGGCAGTTCGTTCACAGTCTATAAAATTTGCCTTTCAGAAACTCAGTGCTACAGTGATGGAGTAGTGCAGCGATGGGAGTGTTAGGAGGCACACTAAATAAGTTACTGGACCATTAGTGTATAAGACTAAATGAATGAATGAATGGGGTGAACCTCCCTAAAGAGTATAAAAGACTCCATCAATAACTGAAACTCTTTCAGTACTCACCATTTGGATCCACACCAAATGCAGGCTGTCCAGGACCCTGCTGATAGGGGCCTTGTGGGTACGGTCCCTGGGGATAAGGGCCTTGGGGGTACGGACCTTGGGGGTATGGCATTTGTGGGTAGGGCATCTGAGGATAGGGCCCAGGTGCAAACCCTGGCGCTCCCTGGGGATAACCAGGCTGGCCATATGGTCCTGGTGCTGCGTATGGGGGTCCACCTGGGGCCTGGGTGTAGTTGGGTGGAGGCATCCCAAAGGCATCAGGCTGAGGTGGTCCATAGACATTGTGGGGCTTGTTCTCCCCCATTATGGGGTAGCCAGTCTTGTCCTGGGACATGTCTCCTTTCCTCACAGTGACCCTGCTGGATGGCTAAACAGAGATATACAGAGATAGTGAGTGAGTGATGCAGAGTTCATGAATTACAGTGTTTCAAGATGAAGAACTGAACCAGATTGTGTCCAAACAAGATTCTGTGTCTGTTCAGTTACGTCTGCACACATACGACTGAGTAGCATCATGATTTCCCTATCAAAATAGTTCAGAGTTTTCTAAAATAATATATAGTGGTTTTCATGATACTGCATATTTTAGGAGCCTAATGGGCACATCTATGTATTACATACACTATATGTCCAAATGTTTCTGGACACCCCTTCTAATGAATGGATTACACTACAATAGAATAGGACTCCCTGCAGCATATAAACATGAACCTACTGGCACCATGCCTAATGTCAGGCGTGGGCTCAGAAGGCAGTAAAGTCCCTCAGCATTGAGCTGTGGAGCAGTGGAACTGTGTTCTCTGGAATGATGGATGGGGCTCAATCCAGTATTTTTGGGGATGAGGTGAGCTGGTCATCATCCAACCCCTGACCTCACTAACACTCTTGTTGCTAAATGCAATCAAATCCTCACAACAACGCTCCAAATCTAGTAGCAAGCCTTCTTCCCTGGACAGTAGAGACAGTTACTCCAACAAGGGTAATTTCTTTTAATATATACTCTTGGTTTCAGAAGAAACAATGAATAAGCTGGTGTCCCAATACTTTTGTCCAAACAGTGCACCTGCATCTCTTTGCCTTGTGTTTTTATATATTTAAGTCATTTTAAATGGCTGCTCTTTTACCTTTTTTACTCAAGTAAAGGCTAAATCAGATTAGTCATTAGACAGTTAATCTGTTGTTCGATTTCCATTTCTGAATTAGCAATTTTGAATTCCTAAATAATCTGATATGAATCTGAAATTAATATTATTACATATCTAACATCTAAAAATATCTTTATTATTACCATAATTAATACACAACCTTCTTTTAATACACTACCTCAGAGTCAGGCCTTCAACTATGGCATAAACCCACAGTCTGTGTAGGTGAAGGTATGCAAGGATTCAAACAGCAGAATTCGCTACAATCCAGTAAAGCCCTGCAGCTGAATTCCAAAAGACAGACAGCTGGTAGCTGGATGCCATTCAAAGCTGAAACCAGTGCAGGTTCATTCATTCATATGACATGTGACTCCTTACACAATTGCTCTTTCAGTATAAACTATGCAGCAGGTGTCACAAAATGATGTGAGGGTGTGGTGATACCAGAAATGAACATTAGCTAATGCAGAATATATATACATATAAATAATTATAAATAAGAATTTATAAGTAATATACTTTTTATCTAGTAAAAGTAATCTAAGTAAAAGCAATCTAAAGTATTACTTGGAATAAGCACAAATATTGTGTTGCCATTGTGGCTTTACATGCTGAATGCACCATTAGAAATGCCCCAAAATAGCATTTCCATCACGTCCTGCAGATATACTAATAATAATAACTAATAATAACTTTCCTCAATGGAAAAATTGTCAAAATCCACAAAAACAATTATTATATATATTTTTTATATTATTCTTTTTTATTATTATTTATTTATTTATTGTCTGCTTCCTTTTCCTTCCCTTTATGTTGGGATTCCTTGTTCGGTTCAGCATGTTTATTTATCTTTGTAAAAACCTTCTACTTATACTTATGTACATGTCAACCAATGACTTTTCTACATTTGGCTATAAATTAACATACATTGTTAATTATTAACTGACAGTTATTTGTGTAAATAAATAATGGTATAATAATAAATAATAATAATAATAATAAAATCTACACAGTTCTCTGAAAATTTTAGTGAGTAATATCTGATCTAATCTAATCTAAGATAAATGTTTAATGCCTTAAATATAAATGTAAATGTGGTGGTGGGCACAAAAAACAAAACAAAACAAAAAACAGAAAAAAAACAGAAAAAAAACAGAAAGAACCAAATGCTTCAAAATGATGTGGAAAAAAATCGATTTCCATTGAAAATTAAATTTAGAAAGTTTGTTTCTTCTCCTGTAAAGTTGAAACTTTGGAGATACAAACTTTTTTCAAAACAGTGACGATTTGCTAGACAAACAAACACTTTCACCACAAATGACTAAAAACTATTACAAAATAAATATAAAAAAAAATTTTAATATGAAATTTGATATTTAAGACTATATTTAAGACACAATGTTTGCGATGCCGTAAGGAGGGCTGCAAAGAACATCAGTCTATTTCTAGTCAACAATAACCACTCTTTCTATTTAGCTTGCTACTTAATTAGCTTGGCAATTCACCAAGGCTAAGCTTAGGCCTATATGCTTGCATAACAGGGTTACCTTAACCTGTGCACCATACATTCCACATCACTGTGCTGTATTTATCACGATACACATGTATTGTGATAAATATTGTGAATCATTAAAAATGTCTTATCGTGATATGTTTTTTTTTCCATATCACCCAGCCCTAATGTACTAATGAGTAATTATTCTGAGTAATTTAGAGCATTTCTATTGGTCCATTCATCCAGAATTATTGACACAGTGTACAGAGCAGCTACAGGGTTCAAACCGTGAAGAAAACTAAAAATGGAGATGCATGGTTTTCATTGGACAGCAGCGATATGCAGTATAATCCAGCACTAATATCTCTGAGAGTACAGACAATTTTAGTTCCCCAAGTTCCCCAATTGAGAATCAGGTTCCCAATGGCTAAATACTCTACAGTGCCACACTGTGATCCAGGCTAAATATAGCATTGTGAACATTCCTGGTCAAGTACATTACTGGAGCATTCAGATTACACTTCAGCAGCAAATACTACTACTAATACTCTTCACTCTTCACTGTTCACTCTTCACTGTTCACTCTTCACTGTTCACTCTTCTCTACAGTCTGATTCTGCTGATTTGGTTCGCACTGAAAGCAGGTGTAACAGGTGTCTTTGTCTTGCCCTTGTGTTTCCCTTCCTGGTCTGTGTCTCTGTTTTGCCTCTGTTTATGTTTGTTTCCTGTCTCCGCCCTATAGCTCCACCTTGTCATTATTGTTACCACCTGTGCCTCCTTTGTAGCCCCGCCCTCTTGTTAGTCTCAGGTGTTGCTTGTTGGTCCTTGTACAAGTGGCTCCTATTGTTTGGTCTTGTACATGTTCATGGCGGTTTGTGGTACGTTAGCTTAGCCTGTTTGTTCCTTTTGTTAGTTTCACAAGGTTTAGTTTGATCTCCAGTTTGTGTTTATTGTATCCTGTTGCTTAGTTAAATACCTGCATTTACGTCCGCCGCCCTCCAAGCTCTATATTCGCGACAGCAGGACTTCAGCTCTTAAATTACACTGCTGCTAAAAAGTCAGCAAAGGAGTAGTTTGGTGGAAAATCTAATGAGCATGATTCATCGCCTATCACAGATGCAGTGGATTAGCCATGACATGTTTGGTATCTGATGTCTGCTTCTTAAATTTAGATCAGGGTATACACCAGTCCAACATTACTAACCAACACTGTACTTAGACCAATCTCTAGTCACCTGATTTCCTCTCAACCCACTTAAATCACAATCAGACCTTCATCACTTCATCCAATCATGATTGACCAGGTGTAAACACCCCCAACACACACTGTGATGGGATTATAATTTGATCACTCAAACCTAATTTGGAGGTGGTCAGAGACAGATCTTGTCCACGTTTAAGACGAGGGTGAGTGGAATGCGTTTCTGTGATGGGATAAGGGAAAACCGCCTGTGGAAAAAACACGAGTAATAAGTACTGTGTATCGTGGCTTCTTGCGCCCTTATGCAGAAGTTCAGAGCGGTTTCAGAGTTCGTTCCCTTGCTGTTTAAATAGTCTGTCTTATTTTCTGATAGAGTCGATATAGGAATGCGAGAACCATCTATTGCTCCACTGTGTTGTAGAAGAACCTCCACCGGTCCTCTAAACTGCTCACAGTCTTTAGGCGCAGCACAGTTTGGATGAGAAACTGTTGTTAACAGGAAGTAAAAGGGTAAAGATGTATGTGTTGGTGTGGCTTTTTGAGCAGAAAAGTAAAATCGGAGCTCATCTGGTCGCACTAGGGACGCCCTGGAAGTAGTTCCCGATATGCCAGGTGTGAACAGGCCCATAGACCTACTTGAGTCCATCAAGGCAAAAGCAAACTTCTCCACAAGGCTTTCTGCCGATTTTTGGAACACATTAATTAAGTTGGCATGTATTTACAGACATAAGATTGGTGACAGTCTGAGCCCAGTGTTTATTAGCAACATTAGCCTAGCACATCCCATTTTGATCTCAAGAATTACACGTCAGGAATCAAACTGTATCAAACATGTCTTTGAGACCGGCCGTATCTGGGCTCAGTGATCATCAAGGGATCATGTTTGTTTGATATTTTGCCAAACGCTTCCTTCAGTATGCTCTAGGCTACACATTTCTGTGCTCTGCTCCCTGATCACGACTGCCACTTCTTAGAAACTTCAGGCTGGATGGGAAAATAAAAGTCACCATGGACACCACTACCCCAGTGACTGAATGTGGTTTCACAGGGACCCTCTGTACAAAGCGGCTTTCAGGGGGACTGCACAGTTTTAGACCACCCTGACACGATTATTCAACAGTTCAGTTTTTAAGAATGTAGTAAAAAAATGTCAAAATGAAAATCAGGGTCACAACACTCCACTTACTTGTAAGAACACTCTATTATGAGGACATATTCTGCTGCATGGCAGAGAAAATCAATGTATTAGGCTTTCTCAGTTGCTTCACGTTGTCTCACAGATACGCTTCTCCATCACGCACTGCGTTGGATAATGGCAGAATTACGCAACACTGCTCCATTTCCACTGGATGGCAAATCCTGTGTGGCCTACTACTCCTCCGTCTTCAACTAGAAACCATATGAAGTTGTGGATCATTCTGTAGGTGGTGTTATTCCTAGATTACTAACTCTAAAGTTTAAGGTGTTTGTCTCCATAGAAAAATTATGTCCATGTCTCCATGAGAAATGACTTTCTCTAAAATTCTCTAAAATTCCTGCGGTCAAGCTTTCCCCACAAATCTCACTGGATCCTCTGAGTTAGGAGGTCGTTAAGGAGTCAAACTATGAATAATGCTCTTGACATCTAATACCCCGGCATTGCTATTTCACATGTGGTGACCTGCTTAACACAGCCGATGACCAAGCTGATTCAGCGTGGCTTGCTGATATCAGACTCAATACATGAGGTTACAAAACTTACAGAAGAACACCTTCACACCTAATCAGTCAATCCATGGCAGCAGTGCAATGCATATAATCATGCAGATACAGTCCAGTAGCTTTAGGTAATGCTCACATCAACCTTCAGATTGAGAATGTGGGAAAATGTGATTGAGTGTGGTATGATTGTTGGAGCCAGACAGGCTAGTTTGAGTGTTTTCTAGAAGTCTGATCTCTCTAGAAGAGAGAATGGTCTCTAGAGTTGACTCTATGGTGCAAGAAAGAAAACCCATCCAGTGAGCGGCAGTTCTGCAGATGGAAACATATGTTAATGAGTGAGCGTAACAGAAAAGGCCAAACTGGTAAGAGCTGACAGAAAGGCTCCAGTCACTCAGATAACCACTCTGTACAACTGCAGTGAACAGAAAAGGCATCCCAGACATCTCAACACGTCCAACCTTCAGGTAAATGGGCTACAACAGCAAAAGACCATGTCAGGTTCCACTTCTGCCAGCTAAGAACAGAAGGCTGAGGCTGCAGTGGGCACAGGCTCAGCTGAAGTGGACAGTAAAACACAGCCTGGTCTGAAGAACCTTCACTACTGCTGAGGCACCTGCTGGGGCAGAGTCAGAATTTGCCCCCAACAGCTTGAATCCTTGAACCCAACCTGTCTTTGGTAATAGTCCAGGCTGATATAGATGATGTAAAGGGGTAGGAAATGTTTTCATTAATACCCCCACAGCCTATTTTAAGAATTTGTTGCTGACCATGTGCATCCCTTCATGACCACAAATGACTCTAATGGCTACTTCCAGCTAAATTTGTCTTAAACTGGATTCATGAACATGACTGATTTCAGTGTTCTTCAGTAAGCCAGTCGCCAGATCTGAATATATGAATATAACACCATTTGGTGGTAGAACAGGAGCTTCACAGCATGAAAGACCTCCTAAGAAGTCAGCAGCAATCATTTAATTCCTGAAGTTTTACTCCGCCTTCTTATGGTACAGCAGAAAACTGATTTCTGGGGGAAAATAAAACATGGGCCAGTGTTGGCACAGGGACAATTAATTGTAGGAATTAGACCCTGGAGATGAGAAGACAGTTTAGAGGAGAAAATGAGGTGGAGCAAATGAGCAAAGGCACTCAGACATGTGGTTGCTTTGCCCATGTTTTCTACAGTCTTCATGATAAACCTTTAGAGAACATTTAAAGAGCAGGAAGTGACCAATTGTCAAAAATACTGTAACTCCAGTTTCCAAGGCCCAATAAGGATCCTATAATGCTGTGGGCAGTGGTAGCTCAGCTGGGGCACCAGGCTATTGATGACAGTGTTGTGGGTTTGATACCCAGGCTCTGCAAGCAAGGCCCTTCACCCTCTCTGCTTTCCAGGCGCAGCAGCAATGGCCTCGGGCACATGTGCTTACTGTCACTGTGTGTTTGATCACACGTGTGTGTGTGTGTGTGTGTGTGTATGTGTGTGTGTTCACTGCACGAACACTAATGGTGAATTCTTGTCTTGAAAGCAGGTGATCCCCACACAACTGGCGAAAACCATTTACCCCTTGCCAAAGAGATATGCATTTTGTGTGGATGCTACAGCTGGTCTACCACGCGTAAGTGCGTGTAGTATGTGGGTCTTCTGTTTACTTGAGCAAAGTCACCTGAGATAAACTGAGGTACATCTGTTTTACCTTCAGCTGTCCATATTGTGCACTTCCATCTAAACATCACACATGGCTGTTTATTTTCCATCGGCTTCTGTCAGGTTAAAGTTTATCTAGCCTTGTAGGGGTCAACAAGGGAGCCCGAGAGTATTGGTGACTAGTTAGCTATTACCTCCATAGGCAGACGTGTGCACTGGAGTGTGGAAATAGATTTGAACTGTGGACAAATAAGGTTATCTGCAATTCCCATCATGAGCCGTCTGCGCTACCTCAGCCCGTTCAGAACAGTGTCTTTGCTGACAGCACAAGCTTTCCACCTTGTTACCTCTCTTTCAGCCCACCACACATACTACGTTGATGAGATCAGAGGCACCATGTGTAATCCTTTCAAGCCAGGTGATGTTTTCAAGCTAGAACCAGACATGGTAAAAGTGCTGAAGTGCCACTGATAGTCCGAACAGAGGAGAAACAGGCCTCTGTAGTGGGATGACCCCATTATTACAGACACCTTAGGAAACTGTTTTCTCAATGATAATAAACAGGCCGTTGACACGAGTGCAGTATTTTAACCCTAGAGAATTTCCAAACAATTGCTTTTCATGATTTGCTACACATCAGAGGTGGTCTTTCTTATCGCTGATCAGAAGATCTACATGGTAAACCTATGTTCAACCATATCCAAATGCTTTTCTATCATTTAGACTATTTCCCTCATGCCTCTTTACTTCTCTAGCTGTCTGAAGCTTTAAGGGAAAGCAGTCATTGACTGCAAATAAAGATCAGCATTCATACATTCAGACACTAACCCTCACGGGTTAAAGTCACCAATTCTGTGTTGAGGTCATCATTTTTACGTGAATCAGGTGATCTGCTGGGGAAAGGACCTTGTGACAAGCATGTGGGTCCTAATATCCTCTGTAGTGGGATGGTCCTAATATCCCAAGATATTCTCTGGTCTGTACTGTGTTGTGGTGTCTGTCTGCACTTGTGTTTTGTATGCACTGTCTATGTTGCACCATGGTCCTGAAGGAACGTTGTTTCGTTTCACTGTGTACTCTGTATGTAGTTGAAATGACAATAAAACCCACTTGACTTGACTTGACTTGACCAGTCAGGCTTTAGATCTCTGAACACTGATCACACAAATTTGGTTTTACAGTATTTCTACCAGCATTTTTACTAGAAACCCTTGAACCCTATGTTTATTATTCAGTTTTAAATCCTAGTGCTAAAGGTATTGTCAATTATTTGGTAACTGTTTGGTTTATATATTAGAGCTCTATTTCGAGGCCTATAAAACTGGTGTCAAGTAGGACCGCAATGCAGTTACAATAATGAAGAACTGGCGTGTATTTCCCACAGTTTAGGCATAAAAAAAAACTCAGATATTATGTTAAGTCTTATGTTGTACTGTAGAATAAACTCCACACTGTTCTGTTACCTTCTGAGAAAGCTCCTCATGGCTGCGGACTGTTAATAATGTCTGCTAACGATGCCTTGAAGATGTCATAGAGCGCTCTGCTAGAACACAGTGGTAAAAACAAAGGATTGAAAATTACCTGGGCTTAAAACAGCTGATGCCATCATATCAGACTGGAAAATCCCTAAATAATAACTAACTTATCCTATTATATAAGTTTTATATGGATTTAATGTATTCTACTTCCTGTTGAATTAACATTTTAATGGATCTTTTCTGTGATTTGTTTTAGCCTGTGGTTACATACCTAGATTAAATGATATATATATATATATATAATCATTTAATCTAGGTATGTAACCACAGGCTAAAACAAATCACAGAAAAGATCCATTAAAATGTTAATTCAACAGGAAGTAGAATACATTAAATCCATCTAGTTCATCAGGGGTTAAAAAGGAAAGGAGAGAAATCCTCTTAGGAGACATGTGGTGGATAAAGCAAATGACGCTATCCTCAGCAACAGCGGATGTCATCCACAGGAGGAATTAAGAGCGAGGCACTGTAGCTCTAGTCAAACAAGCAGCGGCTGGAAGCAAAGCAGGACAACTGACTGGACAGACTGAGTATCATGTAGTCATATTCCTGAAATTTAATTTGATCGAACCTTGCAATTTTTTCACAACAGTGGATCAATTTCACAGTCTTCTCACTAATGGGGAACACTGAGCGCCTAACCTGAGCCAGGTTTAGTTCAGGTTTACAGGTCGTAAACAGCTCTTTGGTTCATCGGGACAGAAGTTCTGAAGGAGGCTGAAGCATTTAAGCTCCCTTTTTGTTGGTTACGATGGAGTCTCCAAGGTTTTATGGAGATGAAACTTAGAGAAACCCTGTCCAGTTCGATTTTTTTAAGCGACAAGAGCGTTAGTGAGGTCAGGATGTTGGATTATCACCTCCCCACCTCATCCCCAACTCCCCAACACATCCCAAAAGTATCAGATGGAGCACCATCCATCATTCCAGAGGACACAGCTGCTCCACAGCTCAATGCTGAAGGGGTCTTATACTTTTCTAGCCCACGCCTGGCCACATTCTTTACCGCTGATATGTTGATAAATAAGGTTCAACTTCATGAATAAGGTTTTATGAACTGGTCAAAAACAGTCCACCAATGCAGGCCAACCTTTAAATCCTCATATTAGTGTTTGTCCACATTGCACAGGCCTCAAATATGGCATTTTGGCATGTGGCATTTCTTGTTACTCTCAAATGGGCGACAAACAGATTTTCCAGAATATCTCAAACCAATGATGATGCACCTTCCATGAAATCCCACCCAAATACAGGTTAATTAAAGCTGTTTAGCAACCGCAACTAGTCCTGAGCACCTCAGAGGGCTTAACTGGCCTCACTCTCTCTAGGCGGGTTAGGATGCCTCTTCTTTTTCACCCTCTCACAGTGCGCAGCATTTAGCTGATGTAACAGAACTGGCAGTTAACACTCTTCTCCAAAGGCCTTTAACTGTCCAATAATGTTGAATTGGTGTCGGTGACTGCAGACAGCAAACTGCAGTATGCTAAATATCCAAAACCCAGATGCATCTAATCATCTAATCATACACTCGACGGACAAAAGTACTGGATGAAGCACCATCCGTCATTCCAGAGAATACAGTTCCACTGCTGCACAGGTCAATGCTGGGGGGCTTAATAGCCCTCTATCTCACGCCTGGCATTAGGCATTAGGCTGCATGGTGCCAATAGGTTCATGTTTATCTGCTCCAGAGAGTCCTATTCTATTGGCAATGCTTCTCTGTGTGTGTGGGTGTGCATTTGCACATCCATGTCAGAAATGGGTGCAACACAAAGTAGCTGAATATATTTATATTTATATTTATACACATTCATTATAAGAGGTGTCCACAGACATTTGGGCATGCAGCGTATACCCACCCCCCTCCCCTACTGCTGGTCCTTTATTTGCAGGTCATGATGCTCTTGAGCTTGTCAGACATAGGTAAAGGTAAATGTGCTCGTATTTGTCACTGTACAGTGTACAGCGAAATGTGTCCTCTGCATTTGACCCATCTGTGGTAATGAACACACACACTGGGGCAGTGAGCGCACACACACACCCAGAAAGGGTGAAGGGCCTTGCTCAAGGGCCCAACAGTGGCAGCTTGCCGAGCCCAGGTATCGAACCCACAACCCTGTCATCAATCGCCCGGAGCTCTAAACGCTGAGCCACCCCTGCCTAACAGTGGGCAGTGTAACCAAGCAACAGTAACCAAGGAGGGAAGGGTCAGCTGATTTACGGTCTCACCTGTAATAAAACATAAGACTTAACATAATATCTGAGGTTTTTTTAGACGCCTAAACCGTACACTAATGTAATTGACTTGACTAAGAATTACTAAATGGCCTTTAAAGGCGACCTGTTCAGTCACCTGAAACACACCCTGCCCCTTATTCTGGAAGAGTGCTGCAGAAGTTTTTGCGTCATTCAAATGCAGCAACATTTGTTCATAGGATGACACCAGTGACTTTGCATGTTTCCACTGTGAAAGGCTTGGTCCAGTGTTTCTGGGGAGTTTCTGTGGGTGTCACCTATAGCTACCCTGAGCTGGCGGCGAGATTTGCATTGCCTGCTTTTTCCAGAGACCACAGCCTGCCATTGGAAAGCTCCACTCTTCCAGAATAAGGGGCAGGGTGTGTTTCAGGTGACTGAACAAGTCACCTTTAAAGGCCATTTAGTAATTCTTTGTCAAGTCAATTACATTAGTGTCACTATCCCTTTCCACGAACACCAGGGGATCCCATGTCACTGCAGGCTACTCCTGTATCTACTGTCTTTTCTGGCCCTTGTGGACAAACGTAGCTTTGCTGATTGTGAATTCATCAGTCCACTACACTTTCTTTTTTCCCCAAATCTAATCTGGCTTGTATAGATCTAATCTGGCTTGTGTAGATCTAATCTGGTTTGTGCGGATCTGGCTTGTGTAGATCTGATCTGGCTTGTGTAGATCTAATCTGGTTTGTGCAGATGTGGCTTGTGTAGATCTGATCTGGCTTGTGTAGATCTAATCTGGTTTGTGCAGATGTGGCTTGTGTAGATCTGATCTGGCTTGTGTAGATATAATCTGGTTTGTGCAGATGTGGCTTGTGTAGATCTGATCTGGCTTGTGTAGATCTGATCTGGCTTGTGTAGGTCTGATCTGGCTTGTGCAGATCCGATCTGGTTTGTGTAGATCCGATCTGGCGTGTGTAGGTCTGATCTGGCTTGTGTAGATCCAATCTGGCTTGTGTAGGTCTAATCTGGCTTGTATAGGTCTAATCTGGCTTGTGTAGATCTGATCTGGCTTGTGTAGATCCAATCTGGCTTGTGTAGGTCTAATCTGGCTTGTGTAGATCTGATCTGGCTTGTGTAGGTCTAATCTGGCTTGTGTAGGTCTAATCTGGCTTGTGTAGATGTTCTGTAGGATACTTTAAACAGTGGACTTGTGATTAGGAGGCCTTCTTAAAACCCTTCTATTAGGATCATGTTTGTAGAAGCAATGCTGCACGGTGGATCATTGCACCACCCTCTTGACTAGCCTAAACCTTCATGCAGGTTCTTGGACGTCCTGTGGGGTTTTTGATTTTCCAGTCTAAAGGATCATTTATACTCCCCCTTTACGACGTCTGTTTCAACCGATGCCACCGCCACTGCCCACATGCTTCTACACACCCTTTACGTTAGCATGGATGTTCAGCAATACATCCACTAGGGGGCAATTCAGGGTCAAATGTTTTTTTGTCCCCAAGAAAATAAATAACACTGGTCCAACAGCTCTAACAATTCTGCCTAAATACCCAATATATTTTTTTAGGGCTCCAGTCAGTCACAGGCCCCTTCCTAACCCCCCCCCCCCCCCTTCCCCCCCAGCAGTAAATGGTGTCTCTCATAAGTTAAGTTAAGGCAGTGACCGTGTTTCACTTGAGCTACTGGCTACACTGCCGCCACGAGTTCCAATGGTACTGCTCTGTTCGGCCCGTATCCGTAACCTTCTCCGTCCGTATCTGTATCTGTATTTAACGTTGGGCATAAAGGAGCCTTTACCAGCACACAGGCAGCACTCTGTGAGTCTTCTTGGTCATCCAAATCTCATCTTGACCTCTGCAGTTCCCCTGCACTGCCCACACTGTTGAAACCGCAAGCTGGTTGTTTTGCAGCCCTCCTCTGCATTGTGGGCATGGATTCCTTTCATTTTCAGATCTTCAGACAGTTGCTTAGAGGAGCTCATGTCTGATAAGTGTTAGTAGATGGTTTGAAGAGTCAAAGAATTAATAAAGCTTGAAAACCTCAGGCCAGATTTGCTTATCATGTCAAAACAATGTGAGGTTTTGCAACTCTTAGGACGCCCAAAATAAATTCAGACTACTGACAGAACAGCTGTGCATTAAGATTTGCTGAATAGACTGATTAGCTTCAGAGGCTGTGTTTAATACCACAAGGGATACGTTACATCCAATCCTGCACATTACATTTACTGAGGTTATTTAAAAAAAGGGCTGTGCAATGCCATCTATCCCCATCACAACATAGGTTAAGGTTAAGTCAGTAACTCGACACTGGTATATATCTGAGCTTCAGTTTCTGGCAGAGCAAGTTAGCTGGAGTATGATGCAGCATTATGTGCAGAGATGGAGGGGAAGGCCTGATGAGTTGGCCTAAATGTTGTCAAGCAGGGGAGGTGCTGCTGGTGACTTAGCATTTCGGGGGAATTCATCACTTGCCTCATCGACACTGTTCTGAAGTGGCCACAGTATTACACACAATTCAGAACCAGGCCAGCTGGGTAAGACGTTTACATTTAATGACCAAATCCCTCAAACCCAGGACCGGCATGTGCATTTATAATATTACCAGTGACCTACAGAACTGATAAAGCAAATACAGTTACAGCTACATTTACAGCTATCCCTAAACAGATGAAGGCACTATAGGCGCACTGTAGCTGGCTGGCCAGAGCAGTCTACTCAGCTTTATTCTGTATGGTAGCTATACAAACACACTGTGACTGGACTTATTCACAGTCCTCTCTTCAGTCATACCGCACCATTAGGCATGGTCAGTTTATATTGTGCATTTGCTTAAATCACTATAGACTGCCACTTTGCCCCATAAATGTATGCATAGCTCACACCTCTGGTGTATACTGTACTGAGTACCTGGTGTCAGTACAGTTGTACTTGTTGTAGTGGGGGAGCGAAAACTGCACAGCTACTTTTAATTACTTCCTACATGTAATTTGTATTTATTTTAATTACATTCTCTTAATTTATATCTCCATATATAAGTATTTTAAGTAAGGTATTCTTTAAAGTAAGTTGTTATTATTATTTTTTTTTACATTTTTGTCTGAATCTGTGTTAGATCTGATTCCACTGTCTTTTTCTATTCTGTAATATTCAACTTTCCCGCTTGGGTTAGTGTGTGACTTTCCTCACTGGCATATTTACTGGCTATACACATAAACACGCCATATTCTACTATATATTTTTTTATTTGCACCATCATACACACCATTGTATGTATGTATACATTATATACACACACATATATATATATATATATATATGTATATGTATATGTGTGTGTGTATGTATGTATGTATGTATGTATATGTATGTATATGTATGTGTTTATTTATATATATACACATATAATGTATACATTATATATATTATATATATGTGTGTGTGTGTGTGTGTGTGTGTGGACTATGGACTATGCAGCAAGCAGTTATCGTGCAGAGAGAAGACTACAGCCAAGTCGTGATGGTGCAATTAAAAGAATATATACAATAAATATGAAAAAATATAAAATACATAGTAGAATATGGTGTATATATAGCCATGAAATATTCCAGTGTTCAAAAGTTTCCATAAGCATATATATATATATTTATTATGTGTGTGTGTTTTCATAATAATAATATAATTGTATTATATAATTGTATTATTTAATAATTGTATTGTTTCATAATAATAAATATAATTTGTATATGATCTGTAAATAGTTAATAGCAATAGAGTTCTTCAGTTATGACCTTTGTATCCAGGTATTTGTAATATATATACATATTTATATGTAATATATATATACACATATATATATATATATATATATATATATATATATATATATATATATATAATATCAGTGCTATCCTGCTGTAGATTGACTACCCGAGCCTCACCACAAGCATTTCAGTGCATTACTGTCCTGACACGCTGTGCAAATGACAAGCAACCCTTGTAACCCAGTCTAATATCCTAATAATGCTCGAATCCCTCAAGCCCAGTTATGCTCCCCCATCCAGAACTATCCATCTAGTGCTGCCCACCCATCCACCCAGCACTATCCGGCTATCCACAAACCCTCACACAGCACATGAGTGACGGTCTATCAGCTACCGGGACAGACACTGTGCACTGACAGTACTCAGGTCTGCAGATCAGGGTTAATCTTCTGAAGCAGCGAGCCTGGCCTGGCCTGCTGTCCTCAGGGCTTAGCCTGCCTGTCCTCAGCCTGCATCACTGAGCAGAGCGAGGAGGGCGAGGAGGGCTACAGCTACCTAACGGTCTGCGCCACGCTCAGCATCAGAGACTGGCTGTGACCGAACCGACACCTCGAGTCCAAATCTGAGGCATAGCAGTGGTCCATCTTAAACCCGTGGGATGAGACTCTTCGCGCTGCCCGTTTTGGGGCTCCGAGGGTGAAAAGCAGCGACGCGTCTCCTACCCAAACATTACTGCGTGGCCAACACAGAGGCGGCCAACCTGAGGCAGCGACCTGAAAGAGAGCCAGGCGTTTAGCCAGCCCGCTGCGCCCGAGCCCCTCCGCAGCGCACCGCACCGCACCGCACCGCACCGCACCGCCGCGCGCGGCCGAGCCTTACCTTTCTCACGGAGACGCTGAGGAGCGGAGCGTGCGGTCAGACAGCGGCGTCACGGTCGCTGTTGGTAGGTTTGAGCTCTGGCTCTGATGGCGCCCCCCGCTACTGTCTTAGAGCACAGCATCTGACGTCACCTCGGCGGTCACGTGACAGAGGAGAGCCGTATCCAGAGTTGTGTAGAATTTTCTAAGCGCATCACGCATTACGTCAGAGATCAGGTATTACCCAACCGTCCTCTTAAGTTACACGGTGACCTCAAAGCACACACGCTTTCTAGGCAGCGACAACAACAACAACAACAACAACAACAATAATAATAATAATAATAATAATAACTAGAAAATGAAGTTTCCGGAAGAAATCAAAGCTACTGTGACTAGCTGGTATCCAAGATGGTTGCTATGTTATTCCAGGTGTTTTCTATGGTATTGCAAGGCGGTTGCTATGGTTATCACAACAACACAAATAATAATAATAATAATAATAATAATAATAATAATAACTAGAAAATGAAGTTTCCGGAAGAAATCGCAGCTACTGTGACTAGCTGGTATCCAAGGTGGTTGCTATGTTATGGCAGGTGGTTTCTATGGTATTGCAAGGCGGTTGCTATGGTTATCACAACAACACAAATAATAATAATAATAATAATAATAATAATAATAACTAGAAAATGAAGTTTCCGGAAGAAATCGCAGCTACTGTGACTAGCTGGTATCCAAGGTGGTTGCTATGTTATGGCAGGTGGTTTCTATGGTATTGCAAGGCGGTTGCTATGGTTATCACAACAACACAAATAATAATAATAATAATAATAATAATAATAATAACTAGAAAATGAAGTTTCCGGAAGAAATCGCAGCTACTGTGACTAGCTGGTATCCAAGGTGGTTGCTATGTTATTCCAGGTGGTTTCTATGGTATTGCAAGGCGGTTGCTATGGTTATCACAACAACACAAATAATAATAATAATAATAATAATAATAATAATAACTAGAAAATGAAGTTTCCGGAAGAAATCGCAGCTACTGTGACTAGCTGGTATCCAAGGTGGTTGCTATGTTATGCCAGGTGGTTTCTATGGTATTGCAAGGCGGTTGCTATGGTTATCACAACAACAACAAAAAAAATAATAATGATCATCATCATAATAATAATAATAATAATTGCAAGGTGGCTCCCACTTCCAAGCAGATACTAGGCTGTTGCTACATGGTCCTATGTTATACCATCTGGTTTCTACTCTGACTAGCTGGTTGCCAGGCATTGGCTGCTATGGTGTTGCAAGGTGGTTGCTATGATTATCTCAGGAGGTTGTTATGGTGTAGCTTAGTAGTTGGTATTGTGTTGCTACGTGTTTTTTTAGATGGTTGTTAGATGGTGCTGTTAGGTGGCTACTACGGTGTTGTTAAGTAGTTGCTATAAACAGCAACAACAACAATAATAATAATTAGAAAAGTGAACATTTCCTGAAGAAAATGCAGAATAGCTGCACTGCTAAAGTGGCTCCCACTTCCAAGCAGGTTCCAAGCTGTTGCTACGTGGTTGCTGTGTTATTCCAGGTGGTTTCTACTGTTACTAGCTTGTTGCTTGGTTTATTTTAGGTGGTTGCTATCATATTCTAGGTATTGGTATTGTGTTGCTAAGTGGTTGTTAGGTGGTTGGCATGGTATCCATGGTGGTTGCTATACTGTTCCTAAGTGGTTGCTGTGTTATTCACATGGTGTCTATGGTTATACTATATGGTGGTTACTATTGTGTTGCTAAGTGGTTGAGATGGTGTTAATAAGGGGTTGATCTGGTATCTCAGGTGTAAAGTGCTACTGAGTGGTTGCCAGGATCTCAGTGTCTTTCAAAGGCAGCACAGGGAGGAGTCCAGCAATTGTGCACAGATGGAAATGCGCCGACTTAGTCAAGGACTGAAGGTGTGGGTTAAGGTGAGGAGAGGCTGGATGCACTTTTATTTGTGTGTTTATACAAATGCTGTTAATTTATTGCATTAGACTGACAGCACAGCTTTAGCATTTATCTGTGCAATCCTCAGAGTGGAAGAGCATCAATCTTCACTGTGAGATCCAGCAGCAAGTCCACCAAGAAGACTGGCTTTATTATCAAATCACAGTGACATCTGTCGTCATTCCAGAACAGACCTGCAGACCCGTTAGAAAGGTGCAGGTCTTCAGTCAGTGTTTCTCCAACCAGATTCTAGATCTGCTGGCAGTTCTTGAGCAGGTTGTCTAGCTCGGTCTTGTTTATGGTCCCGTAGGCCTGAGAGTAGCTGCCCAGTTTGGCTCGAGGATCTCCAGCAGCAGAAACGTTGGAGTTGCTCTGGAAGACCTTCTTGCTGAACCTGGGAGGAGGTTTTGCCTCCCGTGTCTGAGAGGGTGAACGCTGGTTCTGCACAGACACAAAGACAGTAAGAGAGGGAGCAGTATGTTAGGAGATAAGGGTTTTTTATTACAGCTCATCAGAAGTGTTATTCATTAACATGTAAACAGGTTTCTTTGCTATTTATAAGGTAGTAATGAGGTTGCCATCCTCTTTTGCATGAGAGACCGGTTACAAAACTGTCCAGGTACAGAACTGTATATCGTCTGTTAACTATTGGTCTGTTCATTCAGAATTACTGGGACAGTGTACAGAAGCAGCTACAGGGTTCAAACCATGGAGAAAACTAAAAACAGACAAAAATGGAGATACATGGTTTTCATTGGACAGCATCAGATATGTAATAACGTAACACGATATAGAGACATAATGTGAATCGGACAGTTGTTCTTTATATTGTGTCCAGTTTCAAAATCCGTTAACAAAGTTTTTTTCCTCTCCTGTAAGTTGCCATTTTGGAGATACAAGGTTTATACGACTTAGGTAGCTAAGGTAACAAGTACAAATAAAGCTTATTATAGTAAATAAATATAATGAAAATTGGTTGCTGACTTCTCTGTGCACCTCAGCCACTGTATGGATTGCCTGATTGCCTCACCTGTTTTACTCTAATAAAGAACTGATTAAATAAACTATGTGATGATTAGGAACTGTAAATGCTGGCCTTTCTGGAAAGTTAATGCAATCACACACACACACACACACACACACACACACACACACACACACACACACACACACACACACAGAAAAAACACACACACATCAAATCACATACACATATTTATATCAATGATGTTCCTTGCAAATAAACAATACTTGAGTTCACTTGTGTGTGTGTGTGTGTGTGTGTGTGTGTGTGTGTGCGCGTGTGTGTGTGTGTGTGTGTGCGTGTGTGTGTGTCCAACCATTTTCAAAGCTAGTTTCTACAGTTTCTACAGTTACCATTCTTGTATTAGTGGTAAAAACACACATTTTACTGCTGCCATTATTTTAATTTAGACACTCTTTCTTAGAAAGGGGAAACGTTTTGATCATTTTAAGAAAACCATCAAATTAGGGCCTACAAAATACAGTAACACCTTTACTTATGTCATCGTGACTTCCATCATTGTCAAATTTATAGCAGTTTTATAGCAGAATTAGCAACACATGGTAAGGTAGCACTGTACTGTGTGTGTGTGTGTGTGTGTTATTTTTACAAAAGCAACATTTAAGCAATACCTTTTTTAGTACCTGTGCATATTTACAGACACACAGGCTAGCTGGGGTAAATGTGAAGACGAAGATTTGAATCTATTGAGATTAATACCAGATGCAAAAGCAGAGCAGTACACTTTCAGTGGGCTCCTGAAGCTGGGAGTGTGTACCATCAATGTCTAATTGATTCAGTGTTTTCACATCTAATCCAATACATATATCACATGCACACTCACAATGCACTCAAACCGGGAAGCAGTAAGCCAGGGTATATGCACTAGTAACAGGTGGCAACAAGACCTCCTTCTGATATGTGACACAAGCTGTTACGGTGTCTCAATATGTCAGTCCCCTTTTGTCTTATCAGTTGTTGCGGTTTTCTAGAAATAAGCATTTATTGCAGCTCTAGGCAGGTGGAATTGGGATGCGTACTACAAGTGACATGACAACACTCTATAAGGATGTGAGGAAATCTAATTATGGGTATTGTGAGGTTTTAAAAATGTGCAATTTTTAAATTTTAAGCAATAAGCAATATAACTATATTTATTAAATTATGTCTTGTAACGGTAAAAAAATAAATAATAATATGCTTGCTCATTTTCCTGCTTCCACAACATTAACTTCAAGAACTGACTGTTCACTAATACTAAATAAAATAAAATAGTACTAATGTTATGGCTGATTACATGTACATACAGTGCAGTATGACATGCATTCATTTTACAACCATGTATTTTATCTGTATTAGTAATCATAATGTGTATTGGTTAATCAATGATCATTAAGACACAGATTTGTATACAGACAGCACAGGTGGCCCACTCACCAGGCGAGCAGAGGTGACACACAGACCAGGAGACAAGATGGGCTCCTCCTTCCGAACCAGAGGGTTATTCTGGGGCTGTGTGAGGGTGAGGGAGAGTGAGCGGGTGCGTGCCACAGGGGCGGAGTGACCACGCTGCTGACTCTGCTCTACACCCTAATAAACGAACAGGGAACAAACAGAGCACAGGCTAATCAGATACACCAAGGCCTAGCTCAGCAATATGTGCCAAATCAGTGTGTAAATCTCTGAACTCACAACAATTTAGTTTCTGTTAGAAACAAATAAAATTTCATTTAAACTTAATCAAAATAATTTTACGTATTGATTATTCAAGACCAATGATGTTTGTTTCAAAATCTTATTTTGACCAAAAATGAAAACATACTTTAGTGTAAGTTATTATAATTTATCCTAACACAACAAAATCAATGCTTTTGAATCACCATCTTCAGGATAATTCATAACAATGCAACAATGCCTTTTTACCACCCTGAATGCTCACTGGAAGTGTTTGTAATGCATTGATTATCATATCATAGCACCCAATTAATCAACTGCAAGTACACATATATAGATATTATAGTTTATAATTATTAATTATTAGAAATAATAATGGTCAGAAAAAAATAAAGTAGAGTGACCTCAGGTCTCACCTTGTTTGAGCTCTCTACAGGAAAGACGCTACTGCCCTCATGGTTCAGAGGTGGCTGCACCATCTTTCTGCCAAATCGGTGAGGTGGATGTTGAGGGGATGTTGAGGGATTACTGGACGGCTTGCCCACATCACCTAAAAAATAAGAGATATTGTAGAAGATAAGTATCTGTGCACTGCATCAAAGCAGCAATTGAGGTATACTAAGAGGCTACTGAGACACCAATTCTAAAACTGAAAAACTGTGTTTGTGAGTGAAGGTGTGTGTATGAATGTGTGTAATAAGTGAAAATTGTTTACTACAGAAATGACCTACTTTATACAGTAACCCTCCACATTTGAAAAATTCATGTTAGGGGGTCGATAACATAGCATAGGTGGGGGATCATGCACGTTAGAAATCAGCCAATTAATAATGTATTTGCTTCATAATGGCACCATGGCAACCAGAGGGACCTACTGCTACATAATAGTAGGAAAGATCCTCTCTATTTCATCACCAACATAGGTGGAGAACTGAATTGTCAACCACTAGGGGGCGCACAAGCCAGGTTTGAAGTGTTTTTCAGTATATAATGGCTTTTGTTGGACTTTTTTTTTTTTTTAACAAAACGCTATAAAGAGTATTTGTGTGGGTATTTGTTTTCGATAAGGAGTACCACTCACTGGACACATGTGTAATAGGGTTGTATGATGTCTTGGTCATTCTGGGGCTGGTAGCTGGGCTGCTTCTCACAATAGCTGGTTGAGATTGCTCTTGTGTGGGGACAGACTTGGCAGCGACTGGTCGAGTTCCAGGATGGTCTGTCTTGGTGTGGAATGATTTCTTTTCACCATCCCCTTCCCCCTCTTCTCTTTCTTCATCTCTACACTCTTTGTCTTTTCCGTTGACTGTATCTAGTTTGTTGTCCCCGCTATCTCCCCCAGTCTTCTCCTCAGCTTGCTTCTTCAGATGGACTCTTCTTTCCATTTTGTGGGTGGCCCTCTTCTCCAGAATCATCTGTTCACAAGACGATTAAAGCAAAGAGTTATTGCTGTATTCTCTAGGTATGGCCCAAGAAAGTGTTGCCTATTGTGGGAGAAAATCACAAGTCTACTCCTACAGTCATTTTGTTGTCACAGCACACATATCACATGACTGTGGAAGATTATAAAAACACTCGGCTTGTGTGGTCACTTCACCACTTCACCTCATAGAGTTTGTTTCTGTACTGAGCAACAGAAAGCTGGACATCATCATCCACTGGAAGAATAACATCATAGTCCAGACTGGGTTCTCTGGCTGGGTTGTGAAACCTGAAATGGAAAAGCAGGGAAAGTCATTAGATTCATTATCATCTAATAAGAGAACATGTTTTACTACATTTATAAATGAATAAATCATGGACTCCTGGACCATGAAATCATGGACCTTTAGAATCTCCATGATACAAAATGACACGTCTTAGTGCCTTTAAGCCAAATCCACAAGCTTTTAAGCACTGTGGAAACTGTGTATAACTGAACTGATTCCATTTACTTGGCCACATAAGGGTGCTGGAGGGCCTGCTCTGCTGTCAGCCTTTTATACGGGTTGAAGACCAGCAGACGCTGTAGCAGATCAAGAGCATCAGGTGGCACTGATGGCTGGAGTAAGTCACCTAACGGAACCTGTGGCCTAGACACACACACACACACACACACACACACACACACACACACACACACACACACATTTGCAAAATAACTTTAACAATGCTCATGTTATCTGAACCGACAAAGACATGTGCTGAAGTCGAGTCATGACGACTGAGATTAGAAAAGGAGGAACCTTAGTGAAGGAACCTAAGGACATGCAGAATTCAGTATGTAATACTGCAATACAAATGCATTTGGTAATACACATATCTGGTTCTTAAATGGCTAATACCCCAAAAAATACATTGTTAATGTTGAAGAGATACCTCAGCAGCATTCTCTGGATAACAGATGCTCCATACTCTGACCTGATAGCAAATACATCTGAAAATAAAAAAGGGGGATATATAAATAAGAGAGATCAGACCATCCTTATATCCTTTACCAAACACAGTATTCATCTGCAAATATCCATTAGGAGAGAAACTACATCCAAAGTTTGGAGAATTTTAGCAGCCCCTTTACATACTTAATAAAAGAATATCTGAGATACGGTATAAAAGCAACTGTCAGAATCTGGCCCCTTAATATCATCAGTTAAGAAAATCACTAAAATGTAACTGACTCACTTTACATAATAGAGGAACATGCCTTTAGTGTAATTTATTATGTAAGGAAATGGGGTCATTCCTGAGAATGAGCTGTATGCTCACCCTCTGAAGTTGGGTGAGGTATGGCACTCATGATTTTCTCTATTTGGTTGATGGTAGAGGTTCCAGGAAAGAGTGGTTTGCCAAGTAACATTTCACCCAGAATGCAGCCAATGCTCCACATGTCCACCCCTTTTGTATACCTGTACAACGCAGAGCACAACAATGTCATTTGTACTGTGATAAAAAGGGGAACACTATGGAAATCTGATTGTTGTATAGGAGTATCAGAATGATGGAAAGGTACCTTGTGGAGCCAAGAAGAATTTCTGGAGCACGGTACCACCGCGTTGCCACATATTCCGTCAGGGCAGGGTTCGCTGCATCTTCTTGCATCTGGTAGAGGGAGCGTGCCAAGCCGAAGTCACACAGTTTGATAAAGCAGTCTGAATCTAGCAGTATGTTGGACGGCTGTGGGAGAGAGATGAGGAAACATAGAAAGGCTTTTATCAACTGTTTGTGACTGTTTTGTGAGGCATGAGACTAAAAAATGCTGCATAAGGACATACCTTCTGGTCTCTGTGGATAACATTTCCTGAGTGTAAGTATTTGGTGGCTTTAAGAAGCTGGTACATGATATAGCGCTTATGAATGTCCTTCAAAAGATTGCCTTTCTTTATTACTGCATGCAGGTCAGTATCTGGAGACACAAACAATCAATAAACCAAAATAAATAAACAAAATCAAGCTGATTCAGTTGTTCTCAAAGACTTTCAACTGAGCTAACAATCTTTATAATTATGGAGACAATTTAAATGTGCCTAGATGGAAAGCTGTATATAATCAAATATTAAGTTTAAAAAGTTCAAAAAAACATTATAAAAACATCCTAAATGTCCTATATCCAAAGATTAGAGACTAAATCTTGACGTGGGTAATGTGAGTAATATCTGTTTATTATTTATTACTGATAAAAGTTTATAATATTTATATCTTTATTAAGTAACATAATACAAAAAGGCCGTTTAAGAGTCGATCAGGAACACATCCATTAGGATAAAAAAGATCACAAGATCCTACACCTACCAGTTAAGATTACACATAACCTTTCCTTCACCCAGACACTAATCACCCACTATATGACAAGCTCTGCGCAGGTGTCATCAGGTATGCCTCCCTTCATCAGTGTTTTGATGAATTAAGTTCACCACACCTCCAGAACACTCAGAACAGTGAAGCCTGGCATCCCAGACCCACTCCCCTCCAAGCTCACATCATGGGATTTCACAGGACTTTACTCACTACCTCAATACCACTATACCAACAGCACACGACAACACCAGGTAGCCTATAACTCCCAACAATCTGCCCTTCCTGACCCCATCTGCATCCATATTATGGCTTTGTTTATTATCTTTAAATATTAAGTTTGATAATGTCTGTTATGAATTGCTTTTATGTTGTATGCATTAACTGTTTTCACATAAATTATAAATAAATTAAGCACTGATATTTATTATAGTATACAATTACATAATTAATAGTCATAACTAGCATCCCAGAGTTGCTTTATCAGTATGTACTGCTGGCTACTAACTCCTAAGACTTTCTGTTTTCTTATTTTCTAGATCAAGGGTGTCCAATCCTATCCGCACAGGGCCAGTCCTCAAACAACTGATCGCATGTGCTTCTGCTTGCCTGGAAAGAAAACCTGCAGCCGAATAAGATTGGACACCCCTGTTCTACCAGTTTATCTAGTTCATCTAAATGTACCTCTCACATCAGCTTAGAGAAGTCTAATAGCGTTCATGTTATAAAGGAAAGATACAAGCAGGTGCTGATTAAAAATAAGCCAATACATGAGGACACTAGAATCTTTTTAATAGACTGTACACTAATAAAGCCTCACCCATGTACTCAAAGACCAAGTAAATATCTTTGTCGTTCTGGGCGCGGATGACGTTCAGCAGTTTGATGATATTTGCATGATCTCCGAATTCCTGAAGCAAAGAATCAAAGTAAGCCATGATTAGACTCATACATTCAACGGAAAAGACACGTGAACGTGAGGTATTTCACTGCATTTCTAATATTCTATACAAGACAGTGTGAAGTGTTATATTTGTAGGAGAATCACGTTAGTTGTATTTGTAAAAAAACACCACAGAGGCGAAGCACACTATAAATACACTGAGTACTGTGAAGAGTGCAGTTTCACAAATGAACCAAACCCAAGATAAAAGCCTGCTGAGACCAAATGGATGCATCCATAATGTTTCCAGGAGAAGGAGAACCATCTGGTGCTTGTAATTTATATCGCAGGCACACTGAGAATATCAAGTAACTATTAGTGCTACTACAGACGCAGAAACAGTGTGTGTGTGCTGAGTTTTACAGCCTGGCTGTGTTTAGAGACTTACCTGAAGAAACATGATTTCTCTGAACGTTCTCTAAGTAAAGACAAAGCAAAATGAACAGTCAATGATGGACACATACAAATACAGAAACGTCAGAATTACTGTAAACTGTCGCTTTCTCTCACTTGGGCATCTGTCCGATTCCTGAAAGCATCAAATATTTTTTTCACAGCCACCGTCTCTCCAGTCTTTCTGTCCACTGCCTTCCACACAATTCCATACGCCTGTCATGTAAGAGACATGGATACAGAAACGATTAGGTTTAAACAATTACCTACAGGATATCTGCCTTTATTCATTACTACAGGAGCAGCAGCTCAAACTCATGAGCAAATACTTAAATCACTAGAACATGAAATCATCCCTTTTCTCTATTTCATATCTTGCAGAGATTTAAGACCATTCAGATCCTCATTCTTCACCTTTTAAAAAAGGAGGTTCTTCAAGGGTGCTTTAGTAAAAGCAAGAATTCTTTATAGAGCCACGACACCTCAAAGAACCCAGTAAGTGTTTAAATGCTTGCCTGGTTAAAGTGTTTTTTCCTCTGATGGAAAATCTGTCATCCATGGTTCCTTAAAAAACTTTAAAATTAGTACTTATTTATTATTAGTACTTAATTATGTCTGTAGCATGAAAAAGGATTCCAGTACTATATAGATTTTTCTTTAAAGATGCCGCAAAATGCATTTATTAAGTATTTTAAGTTGTAATTTGATGTATAAATATTAAATGTGTGACTTTGGTTCGGACCAGAAACAAAAAATACTTAGATGCTGTTTAACAAGCCTATTTACAACCCTGTTATTTTGCCTTAAGAATAAAACACAGATTTTCCTGTTATGGTGAACTCTGCTGAGCTCTGCTCTGATTGGCTGGTTTACGGCACTTTGTTTTCAGCACTGATTTAAAAACACTCTATTTTTTAAGCCGTTATGGTGCTGATAATGCTGAAATCCTGATAAAGCTGGTTAGCTTTTAGTCTAGCACGGAATCCTGCTTGCTTCCCCGGCTTCTGCTTTGTCGCACATCACTTTTGAGCTTCCCTTCTGTGAACCCTGGTACAAGCAAGGCCTGGTTTGTGAAGAAACTTGTTTTTTTTAAGTAGCAGAGTCTGTTAGTGATGAGCTGCCCTCCAGTGTTACTGATTCACAATCCTGGCAAAGACCCAAAGTCCCAAAACTGAGGTGGGCGCTGTGTTTTACCACACTGCAGCTTTAGGTGTCAAAGGGTTTCACTAGTTGGCTGGGTGGTGGCTCAGCAGTTAGAACACCAGGCTATTGATGACAGGGTTGTTGACATATACTACCCGGCAAGCCGCCACTGTTGGGCCCTTGAACAAGGCCCTTCACCCTCTTTTCCACTGCGATGGCTTCCCACCGCTCCAGACATGTGTGCTTACTGTCAGTGTGTGTGTTTGATCACTAGTGTGTGTGTTCACTGCACGGACTGGTTAAAGACGGAGGCCAATTTCCATCTGTGTCCGAACACTAATGGTGAATATGGTTGTGTTGTGGGCTCATATTTTGGTGGTGTAAATATAACGTTCTGTTCTGAAACCGTTTGGGGGAGCTCATTGTACAGCTCTGTTTTGGTTCTGCTGGATTTTCTTTTCCGTGCTTTTACAGTGTTTGAGGTTCACTGTATGTCACTTCCATGAAACGAACTCTTCTTACTATTCAACTGGGCAACTGTGTTTAGAACAACAGCAGGTTAGTGTTCATTTTAAAATCTGTGTTTATATTCACAACACACTGTCCTAATCACATGACAACTCACAGAACGGCAAAGATCCAAAGATGGGTCGGTTACAACGCTGGATATGAATTCTTCTGATAATTGCTTAATATTTAATTACAGTATTTAGGCCAGTGAGTGTTTCCGCCACCTCCTTTCCATCCTTGGCACTGGGACCATATGAAACAGGAGCTCTGGCCCCTCCTGGTCCCCAAGGTACAGTCACAAGCTAATCAATGTGTACAGTAGTCAACAGGGTTGCCACCTGGCATGTTAAAGCTAGTTCAAACAGTCCTGCTAGTAATATGAAAACCCATGGGTCATTTTGATCATGTTATCTGGTGAATCTAAAACATTACAAACATATGAAACTTTTAGAAATAATGTTATAACTACAGTTTTGTAAAACCTGCATTTATTAAAAAAGGTGTAAGCATTTGTTGTAAATGAAGAGCAAGAATAAATATTGTGTATCCTTCAAAAACATACTGTAGGTCTTAAAATACATGCCTTTTAATGTATGAAATTAATAAAGGAAAATAATTTCATGGAAGTATTTATGATATAAAGACAAAATTATATCTATTTAGAGGTGCATAAATCATTATCTGGCAATAGAACAGTAATTGTTATTATAAATACTAATTTAAATAATAAAAAGCAATAATAAATATTGTTTATCCTTAAATAACTAAGTGTAAGTCTTATAAAGTATATATAAGTATACAAATATGCTTTTTAATCTATTCATTAAAACATTTTATGCAAGTATTTATGAACTAATGAGAAAACTAGATCTAATCAGAGCTGTGTAAACCTTCTGACTGCAAAAAACACTTCAACAGTTAAATAAAGAAGGAAATAAGTATCAACAATAAATATTGGTTTTCATTTAACAGGTATATTTTATTGTACTGTGATAAATGTTGTCACTGTGATAGACAATATGCTTTTCTAAGCATATGGAGGAGACTGTTAGTGCTTAATAAACACTGATCAGCTGCAGGTTTTATTACGAACAGAGTAATTAGACTGGTTTAATTAGATGAAGAGCAGCAGATGTTAAATTAAAATCACTGTATTCAGTATGAGAGTGTATCTAAATAGTAGTTTTTAAGAATCTGTTTCTTATATTTAGTCAGTGATTACATATTTTGTGACAAATATTGTGTATCTGAAAGAATGTCTTTAAATATCATGATACAGTATTTTTTTGCCCAGCCCTTTACATATATATATGTAAATATATACGTATATATATGTGTGTGTGTGTGTCCCTGGTTTTGGGTTTACAATAAAGGAGTAAATTAATGTAACAACAGAACAATTACTGTGAATAAATAAATAACAATAATAAACAATTCTTTAATAACATAAACTACCTCTTGTTGTCATTTATGGTGTCATTTATCATTTAATCATCTGTTACGTGATTTTAATGTTAGACTAAGCAGAGTTATGTACTTCTGACCAAACTGCATGCCTGGCATTTCTGTTTATAAGAACTTTGAGTAAATTAATGTAATAAAAACAATATTTGTAACCTAAATGCAAAAATAAATATTGTTTATAATTTAAAAACAACGTATTGTTTGTTTAAAGGTTATAATATTTAATAAAATCCAGCTAAACAAAGCCAGCACTACTTTTGAGCAAACTACTCTCATTGCCCTGTCTGTTCCTAATAGAGGAGTAAATGAGGGGCACTGTGGAGAGACAACTGCGAGGTGTGAACTCACCCCTTTCCCAAGCCTCCTCTTGATTTCATACTTTAGGGTGATGTGCTCTTCCACCTCCGTCAGGTTCATCTTTCCCCTCTACTGTTTAAGCTGTGGAAATGGTCCGTGTTTTAAACATGTAAGGCAGAGAGCCCCAGTAACATCAGCTACAGCGTCCTGTGGTCGTAAACAGTCAGAGACAGGAGGAGGGCAGGGTGCAGTGAACGCAGCCTAAGCCTGTTATGGCTCCACGAGCTGGCTAACGCTTGTAGCCGTTAGCTAGTTAGCTAGCTAGCTACCGCGTTTACAACCGGTCTCTGCTAATATTCAGTTATTAGTCAGCCAGTACTGCTCTCCGCTATTAGCTGACCGTCTGGACGATTACTTCAGGCTTCATACCGGCATTCAGCTGCTGGTTCACAGTGTTATCCACAGTGAATCGACCCGCTCCTCGGTCTCTCCGCTAATGGCAGCACGGTGCAAAGTCGAGCATCGCTTCGTTTTGTAACTGTTGCCATGGAGACCCAGCCAGCACGCGCTGCTTAAAGGAGCCGCAACTTCGAGACGGGTTAGTTTATTTTTATTACTTAAAAATATATATTTATATATTTATATTAACAATTTATATGTTTTTTTATGTTTTTTCAAGTATCCCTATTTCCCCTGAATAAGGAGCGAAATCAAATTAAATTGTGAATTACCCCGTAATAAATAAAATAAAATAAATGTAGCTAACGTACCTAATTTAAGATTCCCAAAACGAAGAAAAAAACAGTTAAAAAATCAAGAAATCTTAATTCTTTTAAACTGGAGTGTTAATATGACCTTCTGACCAATTATTAAAAAAATAAACAATATTTTCCACATGACTTTTATTTTGCATCATATTTACTACATCCGGGATTTCCTGCTTAATCCAAATTAAAACATACACAACACAAAACTGCTGCCTTTAAGATTTTACTTTTATAAGTAATTTTATACTGAAACATCTGAATGCATTTTTCGGATACATGCAGTGCATTGTTAGTCCACCAAACCAGCAGAAAACATGTATTAGATTTTATTTTCTTATGTAATTAATTATCATTTATTTAATTTATTGCATATTACCTAATAATTATTAAATTATCCAGCTGTTACTGGATATACCGTTCTTGCAGAAGTCTCAAGAACTCATGCCAAATATACTTTTTACATTAAAGGGTTAAAAGAAACACAACTTTTTGAGATTTTTGTTGTTGTTGACTTTTATTATTTAAAAAAGATTTACATGCTTTACTTCAAAACCCTTTTCTCAACAGTGGTTCTTTAATAAATATGACTTCTCCTACAGTAAAGTGAAACGATTTCCCCCGAACAGTGAGCACAGAAATGAGTGTAAATGATCCCTGTAATCAATTACACATTTAACCTAGCTAGTGAACTGATTTTCATAACTAAGAGAAGATAATCACCTAACATACTTAAAAAGAACAAAGTCCTTCCACCTCAGCTTTATGTAAATGTGTTGAGAACATTTTTGCAACATTCCCAAAATGTTTGCAAAGCGAGTGCCTGGTGTTCAATGTTCCAAGGGCAGCTCATGTCCCAGTGCAGGCCATTTAGAAGGGCAATTCCACAGATTTCTTTTAAAGAACTCCAGTATAATTAAACCATTAACAATGTAAACAGGCTGATTAAATGATTTGATGCAAAATTGAAGTCAACAAAAATTATTGCATGGTTATAAATATGTTGCCTGATGCAAAGGTTGGTATAGCGCAGTGAGTAATGACACTAGCCTCTCGCTGGTAGCCAAAGGTTTGATTCCCTGGTCGGGCAAGGCCACCACACTACACCAATAACGGTGTTTTTTTCCCCAGGGTAAGACTCCTAACACTACTTCCTCCCAAATGTGACCATGATTCAATATAATGAATATAAAGAAATAAGAGTATTGTTGAAACACATGTCAATTTAAATGTAAATGATGCCAAAGACACTGTTTAACAAAAGGTTTATGGAAAGATTGTGCCCTAAAATACATTGTTACAGTACATGTAGGGTGTTAAGGCAAAACAGTCCGCAGGCAAAACTTTGGAACGAGAGGATTTAGCTCAGGTTCTGTTCACCACCACTATAAAGAAATCTGAGTCAGCAATTTCACACCTGGTTTACAATGTTCTTAATGATTTAATTATACACAATCTATTGAATACCCACTTAAAAGGTATAAAAACAGGAAGGAAAACCAGGATTGATAACATACCAATTTTTATGTGTTCCTTAAAATTTAGTTCAAAGAAAATCAGAGTAAATCCCATAGCTGCAAATCCAAAAATGTAAGCGAATCTCTTTAGTAATTATTACAACCATCCACTGTGTTTTGTTTCTACGGCCTAAACAAGCAATGCACAGGTTTCTATCTCTAGCAGATACATCCAGATTTAAGCAGGGTCACAGTATATTAAAAAAATCTGAAATTATAGTTAGTTAACACTATCTATGTGACAAAAGTTAGAGGTCAACAGCAATGTCAACAGACAGAGATATTCCACACTAAAACCCCGCTGAATCGTAGAGTCTCTACATCAGATTCCCAAACATAAGAGTTCTGTATCGAAGACGAGGCTTCTCCTTGAGGGCAAAGGGATCAGAAAAAGATGACAGGGGGTCAAAGCTGGGCAGAGTGGAGTAAGAACAGTTCTGATGGTAGCAGTGTTTAGGAGGAGTGCAAAAAACGATTGAAGGCGTTGTAGGCAGACTCCAGGTCAAACAGCATCTGACGAACCTGAGAGTCATCCAGCTCATCAGAGGCAGACATGCTGCTCAGAGTGGTCAACCTAGAGGTGGGAACAGCCAGAGGAATGAAAAGCGTAAAGAAAAGAAGGTTTGTCTCAACTCAATTTCTTTAGGCTGGAATTAGATAGACAGATATGCTGTAACATACATGTGTATTAAGTAAAGCTGTAAAGTTACAGCTCGTTTGGTCAGAACCAAAATAGCAGGTGTAAAAGGTGCCCTGGACCACAGTCCAGACCGAAGGACCAAAATGTGATCTGATATAAAGAGATGATATTGGTTCAAAACCAAATGAACTATGGTATGTTTCATTTGCAGCGTGAAATCCTATTACAGAAAAAGTCATCTGTAAAAAAAAAACGTAAAGCATATGCAGGAGCATATGGAGATTAGAGTCAAGGTCTGAACTAAAGTTTATGCTGGTGGTAGTAATGCCAGTATAGTGGAACCAAATAAATCTGTTCATTCATTTTTCCAGAAGGAACAACCCGCCAAATTGACAATAAACTGACATCAGATGCAAGCCCCTTCTACAAACCAATCAATGTCAAGTATAAGAAGATGCAGCCCACATAGTTAAGAATGTGACATCATTCAGTTATTCAGTGCACTTGCTAAACTGCAATAGGAAACCAAAACTAACCAGATCAACTGCTTAAAAAATGCAGAAATAATAATCATTCCTCACCAGAGGTTGACTTTGTCCTTGGCCTCGGAGTCTGGTGGCATGTTGCTCATCCTGTTCATGGTCTCCATCAGCTCTCTAAGGTCTGGCTGGATCTGAAATCGATGCACAGCAATAATTAAACTTGTGTTGAATAATCTGACATGTATAAATGCATAAACAAACGGCCAAACTGTAAATACCTCATCCATGGCTCGAATCTCCAGCCTGAGTTTGTCCATCACTGTGATAAAGAGCTAAAAGGGAAAGAAAGTAAAGGGTCAGAATTATAATATTTTATTGAGATGTATTTTGCAAGTAAAAGCAGGAAAGAGTATTATAGTATCTCTCCATGTTGCCACTGTCTCATGCAGTCAGTTATACTTTGCCAGGGCTTAAATGTGGGGTGCTTCGCCTAGTAATAAACAGCACTGTGATGAATTACACTTTGGCAATGAACAGGGACCACACATTCCCAAATAAAATAAAAAGAAAAAAAATCTACTTAATGGAACTGCTGGACAGCATTCACTCTATGGCATTCATCCAAGCAAAGCCATTGACTGCAGGATAAAAAGCCAAAGCCTTATTAAGTTAAAAGATACCTACAGATACAATATCCGCAATGCAGCGATTTAGGTTGCCTTTGTCATCCTTTATAGTAATTGGACGATCTTCCTTGATTCTCTCCATTGCCAGGGGGCAGTCGAGCTGTAACAGCAAGGAAGGAAGGAAGGAATAATAGTCAGAGGTTTCTTAGTTTACACAAATATTAAATATTATTTTAGAAATAACCTTCTGATCTGATGTTCTTTTTCTACAGAGAAACAATAGCAACTGCATTGCAACTCACGTCTGTGTTATACTAAGAAAGAAATGCACACTTTCAATATGACATAAAAAGCCTTCCCACAATAGCACAGTAAAATCAGTGCTGAATGGCCAATAACTACCCTGTATTTTCTACAAAAGTCATCAATGGAGCCAACATCCGACGCCTGGACCTGCTTGAAAGCCGCCTTATACTGGACAAGCAATCTCGAGCAGGCACCTGTGTATCTGAAAGAAAGAGACACCACTTTAGAAGGGCTTGCCGACCTAGATGTGATTTGTCTAGAATGCTAGTTACTACTTACTCATTGGGGGTTACACAGTCCTTGATGTAAGCTTTCTCTAAGGCTTGGAGCGTCTTTACCACAGCAAACAGTTCTGCCATGTTGTCATACCTTTCAGAACAGCCCACACAAGACAAATTACAAGCTAAAAATGAAATTCGTGGACAGGCAACAGCCTTTAACCCACAGAATCCAAGCACAACCTTCATGATATAATCTACAAGATTTTAAAACGGGCTGCTTACTTTTCTCGTTCTCTTGCATTTTTATAGAGCTTCACCTCCTACAAAAAAAAAAGCACACAAGAGCACATTGAAGAAAACAAGAAAGCAAGCGAACACTTTGCGTAAGTTAACGTGTTGATTATATCATCAGTGTCCTTTATATATTCACTCTTACCTCATATAATTCTGGCTTATTAGCAGGAGCTGGACGTGGTAATAAGGAAAAAAAGAGAAAACGTCAGAGCACAGTAAACTGGCTAACATACACTTTGACATCTCTGAAATCTCTCTGGCCTGTCCACTTACCTCCTCCCATGCCTCCTGACGCTGGTATACCGTGGAACATCGTAAGAACCCCAAGTTCACCCCAAGTAAATCTACACATAGAGACAACGAGAAGTCAGTCAAAGGAAAAACACCAAAACACCAAAACACCACACACTTCTATAATACATTAATAAGAAAACCAGATGACATTGATCCTGAAACCTGTAGCTGTTTATACTGCCGTTGTGTTAATTAACTAGCGTCCATCTAAAAAGACAGAGGGGTCCACTTGCAGTCTTAAGGGGGCTTAGTTCAGCACACTTTGCTTTACTTTTTTCAGTGCCAAAACATCTGATTCAACTAAGCTGATGAGTGCCTTGAAGGTTAGAGAGTAGAAGTCACCGGACAATGCTGGACCCTGCAACTGAACCCCCCTTTATAGGGGTTTCAAAACAGATCAGAAAAGGACTGAACTGCAGAAATCCCAAAAACTAACCCTGGAATCTTAAATAAAGGATATGTCCCACCCCTGTCCCACAGAAACCTTCTGACACTGCAGAACATCTGTCAGCTGTACTTGCTGTACACTGTGCCAGATGTTAATGCTGATGATGGACCAATAGAATAGAAATCATCCACAGTAACTTATAATAGCTTCTAATAGCTTAGACATTTTTTGCAGTGATATTTAAAGAACATATAAATAAAATGACCATGTTTACAGTGTATTGTGACCACTGGTACCTATCTGCTACCTGCCTATAAAGGCCTCCTATAAGCATTTAGTGCAAACAATTATGTGGCCCCTTGCTTAATAATAATTAATAGTAACTAATACTAATAATAAAGTTTATGAATAATGTGTGGATGACATGACATCAGCACACAGCCAGCTACATTAGACCCTTCCCACAAGGCTGTGGGCGCTCACGGCTCCTGGATTACGGAAATAGCCGGGCTGAGCTGACGACGACAAAACCAGGCCAACTAAACTTACTCTGAGTCTTTCGTAACGTTTTAGGCTTAGTCTAGTCCCAGCTGAGAAGACCAGCACTAAGTTCAAACTGAACGCGACGAAAGGCACCAACATAGCTTAGCAATTAGCCCGTGAGTTTAGCCTCTCGACGTTTAACGCAGCTTAACAACCAGCTCATAACTTTAATTCGGTTACTTACAAATGTTTGGACGCCTAAAACAACAGGAGAGCGATTTAATCCCCGTGTCAGAGCATTAAAGATGAGATTAACTGAGAGAAAAGCGGAGAGACGCGCAAACCCGGAGCTCCTCGGCCCAGCCGTGTTTACGTCAGTGGTCGTCGCAGGTTGTGTCGTCACAGTGAGTCACGTAGGGAGGGAGGGAGGGGGGGAGGGGCGAGCGCTCGGGTTGCCATGTCTACCTTTCATCATTTACACCTTTACTGAATTTACACTCAGTTTCTTAAGGAAAGGTAGGAAGGCAGGGTAGTATTCAGCAGCTCCTTCACACCAGCCGTCAGTGAAAGGCCTCTACAAAGATGAGTTGGATTATCTCTCAGAGGAAACTTTAAATTTAAGGGAAATTTCAGCATTTTTATAAATCAGAATCTCTTTATTTCACCAAGTATGTGACACATACAAGGAATTTGTCTTGGTGAGAGCAACACGTATGACAAGTAACAAAATACACACTTAAATGACACTAAACAATAAATAGGGTAGATAAATTAAAAAAGTAAGAAGTACTAAAGGTAAAGGTGCACGTATTTGTCACTGTACAGTGTGGACTGTACAGCGAAATGTGTCCTCCGCATTTAACCCATCTGGTAGTGAACACACACTCACACACACACACACATGTGTTAGGGGCAGTGAGTACACACACACACCCAGAGCGGTGGGCAGCCAACTCCAGCGCCCGGGGAGCAGAGAGGGTAAAGGGCCTTGCTCAAGGGCCCAACAGTGGCAGCTTGCCGAGCCCGGGAATCGAACCCACAACCCTGTTATCAATATCCCGGCGCTCTAACCGCTGAGCCACCACTGCCCCAATAAATAATAATAAAGAGCTGAAAATATATTTACAGAAAGAGAACATCTGTACAGGTGTGCAAATTGCAGTGGAACCACTGCAACGACACTTTGACGACACTAGTCACTTTAAATACACTCTGCTGCTACCTTCTCCATTTACTGATGCTCTTCTCTCTGTATTTTATTTTCATTTTTACATATATTTTTATATATTTATGTATATTTTATTTATTTAAGTACTGCTGTCTGGGAAAAACTGGGTCCTTGGGTACCACAATTTCGTTCCACCCCATGTACCACATGTGATGCGAATGACAATAAAGTCTCCTTGAATCCTTGAATCCTTGAAAATAGGCAGAGTGCAAAATAGCTGTTCAGTCCGGTTTGGTACAGTCCAGTTGTGTGTTTAGAGGTTTACAGTGGGAGGTGACCACTGTGGTTGAGGAGCGCTACAGCTCTGGGGAAGAAGCTGTTAGCATGGCGTGTTGTGCTGGTTTTGATGGACCGCAGTCTTCTACCCGAGGGGAGTGTCTGGAAGAGGAGGTGTCCAGGATGTGAGGGGTCAGATGTAATCTTGCCAGCCCGCTTCCTCACCCTGCTGGTGTAGATCTGCTGAAGTGATGGCAGGTTACATCCGATGATCCTCTCTGCTGTCCTGATGATGCGCTGGAGTTTGGCTCTTTCTTGTGAGGTGGAGGAACCAAACCAGATAGTTATGGAGGCTGTGAGAATTGTGCAATTAAGAGTCATTTGCAATAACCTGTAAATAATATTGTTATTGCTTTTTAATTCTTATTTATATTGTGTATATAGTGTAAATTATTTATCTACATTTTTTTTGTGGTATTGAGTGTCTTGCTATCCCTTCCTGCTGTGACACCGAGATTTTCCCTACTGTGGGACTAATAAAGGATTATCTTATCTTATCTAATGACATAGAATATGTTTAGTTGTGCAATAGACAATATATTTAATAACCAAGCCATTTATTTTTGTAATAAAGTACAAAAAAACAACACAAAAAAAAAAAAAAGCCTGTGGGCTTTAAAGTTCCCCTAATTGACAAATCCCCCATATTTACACTGATTATTCTTCTTATTCTTTATAATATACAGTCATGCCCGAAAGTATTCAATAGCCAATAAAGGCTTTTCTATTAATTATTGAGAAGGGTATATATTAATTTTGGACATGCCACTTTTTGTTCAAATGTGTATAAAAGCTGAGAAATACTTTTTCCCACAATGATGCCTCTTGTACATCATCGTGTTATCTCCTGGGAGATGCCTGTGTCATTTCAAGGCAAAAATATAATTTCTGGTTAAATAAAAGTAAATTTAAGTCAAACTTTGCCAGGGGTATGAATACTTTCGGGCATGACTGTATTATATAACATTTAATACACAGTTATTTCACACATAATGTTCTCATTATTACCATATATAATGTATAATACATGTGTAATTATAGGAGTATTCACAGTGCCCCCCTGTTGCAGTGTCTGTGACTCTGCAGGGATCCGGCCTGTGACCCTGTGCCATTTACACCCATTCTGCAATACTTGGCAACCCGAGGACCTCCATATGAATTGTGCGCGCGGGAAAACAACCACTGTTCATGAGGACGTCGACCTTCACTTCAGCTGAGCTGCACATCTGCAAACTTCACCACCACAAAACCTGCTGATCAGATCAGATCCAGTGAGTCTGTCCGGTCGCTGCAACCCGCTGACGACTGACCGAGCCAGCCGCGTGACGTTACGGGTTAGCCCCTTTAGCTGGGACGGTGAAGCTGGGTTGGGGGCTGTGAAGCTGGGTTGGGGGCTGGGATGGTCGTTATGTTGTAAACGAAGCGAGTCAGAGAAAGTCTCTGTTAGTAAAAGCTGAAGCTGCTTTGGTTTTGAGGTGAACATGAAGACCAGCAGGAGTAAGAAGACTGCAGCCCTCCCAGCAGCTCCAGAGGAGGAAGAGGAGGAGGAGGAGGAGGAGTGCGGGGTTTGGCTCGACGCTGCTGAGTTTAGGACAAAGAGGCAGAAGCAGAGGGTGAGGACTTTCACCTTCACACCGTGTGTTTAACGTTTCCAAAGACTACCTGCTACCTGCTAGGAGGGTCTGACCTGTTCATCGTCCTGAGATATATTTAACCCCCCTGTCCAGACACCTCTGCAGCTACCACCCTCTTTCTGAAGGCCTCAGAGAGCTCTCATTAGAAGGGGTGTCCACAAACATTTGGACATGTAATGTATCTACACTGTAATTCTGAGTAGTAAAAATACTAATTTTAGATATGAATAATATTACTCTTAACCTGTGTGGTCTTTTTTTTACCATATTGATACATATGGACATTTGATTTATAATATAATGAGGAAAAAAATGTGTGTGTGTGTGTGTGTGTGTATATATATATATATATATATATATATATATATATATATATATAATATGTGTGTGTGTATATTAATGTTTTTTTTTCTCAATATATTATAAATGAAATGTCCATATGTATCAATATGGTAAAAAAAAAAAAAGACCACACAGGTTAAGAGTAATATTATTCATATGTAAAATTACTACTCAGAGCAACTAAACTTATAAAACTGTAGAGATGCCACATTCATGCAATGAATTAGATCTGGATCGTCCCCACCCATTTCTTCAAGCCCAAATTCAACTAAATGTCTGAGGTTTAAATGAGACGGCTCCTGCAGAATCCTCTCTAACCATGTTCTGATCATCTGCAGCTGATGTTCTGCACCTCATCCTAATTTAATAGTGATAAATATGCGGGTGTCCTGATTATTCCTGGCATTATTTATTAATTTACAGATTTAAGCATTTCTACAGTTTTATAATTACAGTGTAGATACCTTACATGTCCAAATATTTGTGGACACCCCTTCTAAAGAGTGAATTCAGCTACTTTAAGTTGCACCGACAGCTGACACAGGTGTGCAAAGATGTGCACAGCTTGTCTAGTCCCTGTAGAGAAGTATTACCAATACCAATACTCTGGAGCAGTTTCTAATGCCAGGCATGGGCTAGAGGGGTGTAAAGCCCCCCAGCATTGAGCTGTGGAGCAGTGGAAGAACTGTGTTCTCTGAAAGGATGCATGAGGAAGACATCCTGACCTCAGTAACGCTCTTGTCGCTGAATGCAATCAGGTACTCACAGCAGTGTTTCTCCAAATTCTAGTAGAAAGTCTTCTTCCCTGGACAGTAGAGACAGTTACTCCAACAAAAGCAGGATAAACTTTTCTTATTATTTTTTTTAAATAATTGCCGTTGATTTCTGAAGGAACTATGAGTAAACAGGTGTCCCAATACTTTTGCCCATATATTGTATCTGGAATTACTGGCATTTTTAAAATATTTTATAGTAATTACTAATAAGAGAGTGAGATTTCCTGTAAATCATTTGTAACATATGACCAGTCAAAAGTCGTCCTGGCAGTACGACTAGTCAGCATGATGTTAAGATTTGTAGATCTGGTATTAAAATGTCATAGTGGATAAAAACGGCATTACAGAGATCTGGAATGTGAGATTTTACTGGTGAAAATAGACTTATGGCTTGTGTCACTGGTGGCGTTTTAGGCTAAATATTGTATATTGTCCTTGAAATTGTAGCTGTAAGGTTTTCAAAAATGTTTATTTAGTGTCTTAAAGGTGTCTTGTGAGTCTAACCTTTTTTTACGAATCTTTTACAAATCACAGAAACGACTGACTCGACCAATATCTAAGCTGCTGAATCCACTGGCCCGGTCAGGGGGTTACAGTATGGCAGTAGCACTGAACTTCACCCAGACCAAGATGCAAATGCCTGCCACAAAGCAGAGCACCATATCATCGTTCTTTCTACCACAGAGTAAAAAGAATAAAGGTAAGAAAAAGGTCTGTTAGTTCTTGTTCTTGTCTCCAGTGGTATGTTTTCCTCCACTAGCTATGATGGTTTTAATGTTTTTTTTCTTTAAATAAAGAGAATCATTTCTTTCCCTCAGACCCAGAAGAACGTAGTTCTCACCCTTCCGAGATTTCCTCTACTCTACGTCCCGAGCTGCAGATGGGGACTAAAAGGAAGCGTGTGGTAACCACTGAGTATCCTCTGGAACCAGATAAGGAGACCAGTCACACCTCTCAGGTCCACCCACAGGAGTTGGATGCAGATTTACTGAGCGAGTCAGGCGAACACTGTACAGACCAGACCAAAGAGCAGCATTTCTTTCAGTTGATTTGGGGATATCAGTCCGAGGAGGAGGAGCCAGCTGATGTTAATATCGAATATGGTTCAGAGATACAAAAGGAGTGCAACAAAGCCATATCCCACGGGATTCAGGACATCCCTGAAACCTTACTTCACACAGAACAGGTACATGAAGATTCTCATGAGCATTATCGCCAGGTACATAGAAACGATTTTAGAGCCAACAAGGGTGGATCTTCAGCCCCCTGCTCAGCAAAGGAGTTTCCCAGTCAGGAAAACTCAAGGGACCACCACCTAATGGACAAGATTGTGTCTAGCCCGAGACCTATTTTAACTACGAGATCAGTCACAGAGAACCAACCCCTGAAGAAACGTCCTCGTAAAGCGCTGGAGCTATCTGAGCAGAAACCTCATCGCACGCAGTGGTCACCTCTGAAGAGAAAGGATAAAGAAAACAGGGCACCCATATCACCCACACACAGCACTGCACTCTCACCTCTTAAGCATCTGCTGGCTTCCAGCCCAGCCAAGCGATTTTCAAATTTTGGAAAGCCCAGCGTTTTTCAAAAGGCAAAGCTTAATCAGTCCCCTAAGAAGTCAGTCAAGGAGTCTGTGGAGAGCGAGCAAGACTCCTTTGCCATGTTGTTCACTCAAGACTCTGAAGGTTTCCGGGTGATTGCCAACCGTAGTAAACAGACTAGATGCCCACTGAAGGACTGGACCAACTCGCCTGAAAGCAGAGAGAGCTGGATCCTACCGTCTGAAAAGCCTCTGGAAACGGAGGACTCTGATCTAGAGCCAGAGATGCTTTTCACACAGGATTCTCAGGGAAACATGGTCATCAAGCACTAAAGGTTTTTGTTCCGGAGGGGTTTGGGCAAGTGTGTAAGATGATGAGAATTGGTTAATGAGGATAAGTGCTCTATTTCTATGTCATTTGTAATTTTTTTTGGAAGACAATATTTGATTGTCTGCTAAAGAGCTGCTATATGAGAATCAGCATCCTTGCTGATTAGGTGGCTCGAGAGTACATTTAATTTCATGCCATTTAATTACAAAAAGAGTAAAAATGTCTTAATTTAGAAACTCTTGAAAATAAACAGTCTGCGGAATAAAGAATAGTTTTTTCATATAAATAGATTCAGTTCTTCACCTGCTTGCCCATTTCTAAAACAGAAATCTCAGGAGTTGAGTTCATCCATACTAGTCCTGCGTAGGTTCTGTTTTCTGAACAAAAACAAGGTATTTCTCATTGTAAGGGTGTATTCTCTCATTTCTATGCTCTTTTGTTCATGGTAGTAGCTCAGAAGTGCTGCTGGGAACGAACAGACAGTGTTTCCCCTTGGTTCTGAGACCAACTGCTTTCTAAGCCACCAGATGGCACCATTTCTAAAAAGCGACTGGATCTTGTCATGAGAATTTTCTGGGTTGTTTTAATTCAGGGGTCACACTTGTTTGTTGACCTAATTTGGCAATACATAACAATAAAAAGTGAACTGTAAGGAATTTCTGGTGTGGTATTCTTTGTGGTGACTTCTTTTATCTTGCTATCGCAGACCTTACTAAAGACATGACTCATGTTCCTAAGTTAAATCTTCATTTGTGAGTAAGGACCATGCCCTTGGAGCTGGCACGGGGAGGCGAACTCAAAAGTGTGTTGGGCAGGAGTCCAGGGCAGCTTCGAATGTGGCACAAGAGCTGCGTCCCCCATGGTTGAGATGAATGCTAGGGAGGATGGGTGGGTGTCTTGTTCAACATGAAGACAGAATGAGCATGGAGGGTTTATATAGGGAGGAAGAGGAGGCTCTGTGCTGTGCTTTATAGTAATTTGGGTTAAACACTGAAAATATGTGTAACATCATCACAATAGATGACTCAGTGGTCTGATTCGCTACCTGATTTTTATGGCCTAGGGGTCACAAGTTAAAATTCAGAGCCATGCCGCTTTGCCATCAGTAGCCGGAGTAAGAGAGAGCACAATTGGCCGGGCGCTCTCCAGGTGGGTGGATGGCACTCTCTCCCCTCATCACTCTTAAAGCGATGTTGTTGGCTGATCTTTACCTTCTTAGTGTCGGGAGTATTGCTAGTGCTACGGGACGGTATGAACTAGTGGGGTAATTGGCAGTACTATAATGGGAGAACACACACACACACTTCACAATCACTTTATATCTTGTGTTGTAGCTCCAATCTCCATGTGATTGTTTATGTAACTGTAATTTCATTAGGGAGGGGAAAGAAACACAAGCCCATCCGTAGTGAGTTATTATGCTTTAATTGTAGGACTAATGTGAAAATAGACTCTTTCCCTCTGCTGTAGACCTACTGAGCTGACAGCAGAGAGCTGATTAAAACACTTGGTGAAATACATTTCAGCTTTATTGTTTCTGTGCTACAGCTGGTGTGAGCTACTTTCAGTCGAAGGTGCTCGAAGATATGTACAGTTTCCTAATGAAAGCTAATCAGGAAGCGTCTCTCAAAGGAGGCCACAAAAGGCTCTACAATCCCAAGTACACTGACTTTGGAACATAATGTGTGCATTTATGTAGTGTTGTTTAATTACGTTAATCCACAAGTGCACAGTGTTCACATATAAAACAGGGTTATAGAGTGAAAATGAGGATGAACACGAGTACCTTGATAATTAATCACCATACAGAAACCAAAAACTGACTGGCGCTTTAATAATTACCACTAATTATCATTTCTTAAGATAAGCTCTTATATACCTATTACATAAACAATGTGTCAAACTCAAAAATTAAAAGCTGCTGGACAAACATCAGGAGCTATTATGATTAATGTCAGTTTGTGATTCTCCCTTAATGTTCACCACAGATCATTTAGAGCAACACAGATTGGTTACGGTATAGAACAGATACTGAATAACGGCTGTTGTTTTGAACTCCACTATAGTTATTATTGTGCTGTTTACATGGTTTCTATCGTAAATCAAATTTCTGCATTCACAAAAAAGTTTTAGTGTACAATCTTGATGGCACAGGATGACAATCACTTGTATGGGAACTGTACACCGAACAGCCATAACATTAAAACCATAAAAAAGGTGAAGGTGAAGTGAATAACATTGATTATATGGTTATAATAGCATCTGTGAAGGGGTGGAATCTACCTTTGAGGCAGCAAGATTTAAAGCAGTTGAAGAAGTTGATGTTGGAAGCAGAAAAAATAAATCTAAGCCACTTCAACAATGTAAGAGCCAAATTATGATGGCTAGAAGACAGGTCAGAACATCTTCAAAACATCATGCCGGTCTTCCTGGTATATAGTGGTTGGTTTTACCAAAAGTGCTCCAAGGAAGGGTAACAGCAGTGAACTAGCAACAGGGTCAAGGGCACTCAAGGCTCACTGAAGAGATCCATGGAGGCCCCACCTCACAACTTACAGGTTTTAAATTATCTGCTGCTAGCATTTTGGTGCCAGATACCACAGGACACTTTCAGAGGTCTTGTGGAGTCCATGCCTTGTTGGGTCAGAGCTGTTTTGGTGGCACAAGGGACCTACACAATATTGTGCAAGTGGTTTTAATGTTATGGCTAATTGGAGTATGATTGTGCAACAAATCTCCATGCTGGGTGATGGGCTTTAAAAAGAAAAATAATTTAAAAAAAAATAATTCAGTCAAAACAGTTAAACAATAAATATGAAAAGGTTGATTTACATGAAATCTGTGATAAATTATAAAGAAAAGTTATAAAAGTCCTTGAGGCACACATCTGTTTGCACCAAGGGCCAGTTTCACATACACAGACTAAGCAGTGCTAAAGTGTGAGGTTTAATTAGGTTAGTCTTGCTTGATTTGTGGGCTTTTCTGTGGGTATTACTGAGCTCAGTCTGTGTCTGAGAAACTAGTTCTAAAACAAAAAGAAATATTTTAATTTCCACTGAAAACAGGATTGAGGAAAAATGTTACTTTTGTAAACACAAAGGCAGGGTCACTGCCAGACACAAAATGCATAGGTCTGAAACAAGACATTCAAAATGACATTGAAATGCTGGAGAACAAACAGAATTGATTTAGTGTTACCAGGGACCATTTCTTAATCTGATGTATTTTAGCTGCTGTTTGGGGCTGGCTTCCCAAAGTAGCCAGATATCCAATTTAATCCAATCTAGAATGTAAAATCAGATCAGTTAGCTGTAAAGGAAAAACGATCTCACTTAATATCTGCATTCAATCCTCCGTCTGCATCCAAATTATGAAACTACGGTAAAATAGGTGATATGTCTGGGTCTTAATAGTATAGCACAGATTGTCTTACACTACGAAAGGGATTTTCAGTGGAGAACTCCCACTGTCAGCATCATTTAGGACTGGGACTAGGCCTAATTGTGTCTGCAAGTCCAGCTCTGGCACTGGAGTGAAAATGATCGGGGGCTACCAGTAGAGATGTTGAGGAAAGCATAACGAAGCTGTCAGTCAGCCAGCAAGCTCTGTTGGCTCTGTCACCAGCTTGGACCCATCCCAAACGGTCTTGAATTGCTCTGGGACTGGAAACTCTCTCTGTTGGTATAAGGCAAAAAAATATTGCATTGTAAGTAACAATCACCACCAGTCAAGTTTTCCAGTTTTATTGATATTTAAGCAGCTCAGGTCCAGTGAATAACCTGAAATAGTACAGAGGTAAGCAGTGCACAAAACTGCATGTTCAGATAGCTATTGTAATGTCTAAAAAAACACACTTAACGTAAACCACAGATAAGGCATTCTAACTCCTAAAGGTGGAGCTCTTTCCTTTAGAGAAATTCCAGATAAAGCCAGAGTGTGAGGAGTACAGTTTCCTACACCATCAGAAGGCTCTTGGAAACTGGAACGAAACAGAAAAGGTCTGGTACAGGAAGAGGCCTGACAGACTCAAAACCACAACAAGCATCAGAAGACAAGTTTCTGAGAGTCACCAGCTTGTGTTATAGGCGGCTCAAATGATGACACCTTGTAGCTCAGCTTAACACTGGGCCAAGACTCAGTTTAAGCATTTTGAGCGTGTTGTCTGTACAGTGTTGTTGCATTGGCGGCAGTTCAGAATAGGAGGTGCAGGCTGGCTGCACACGTCATAGGAGGTGTGTGGCGGTCTTCACCCTCCCAGTGTCGGGAGCATTGTATGTCATAGGGGGAGAATATGTATGTATTGTTTAACTGGTCCGAATTGGGTAGAAAATTGGTACAATCAGAAATTAAACTTAATAAAAAAAAGTCTCAGTTTCAGCTGTAAAGAGAATCTTTGTAGCTGCAGGTGGAGTTGCAGTAAGAAAGTCATTGCTAAGATGGCAAAACAAGAAAAGCAGGCTTGCCTGGGCCACGCAGCACCGCCAGTGGACTACTGAAACAATTAAGGGGTGTTCTAAAACTTGTGACTGGTTGTGAATCATTTCATTTTTTCATAACCTTGAAAGAGAAAAGTAACTGACTTTACGTCAGTTCATTAGAAATGAGAAATGAATTAAGACTCTGAATTAAGACTTTCAAGACTTGAAAGGTGAAGGTGGTTATAAATATGAGCTCACTCACATAGTCGTCACCTTCCTGAGGAACCAGGATGTTCATTTCAGAACTCTTGGCACTAACAATTTCACAGCCGAGAGACTCCTTGCTTAGGTAGACGTGGCATCCGTCCGTCTTATTGATGGACATAGTGGGCACTTTCCCAAGGACCTATGAGAAGGTTAAACATACATTTTTCTCAGCAAAGCTACCACATGGCTGTATGTGTTACTTGTAGTACATAACATGTTGTAAAAGCCGTCTTATTGGATATCTGTGGATTTCCTAACCTGGAGCTGAATGTCCTTGGAGTTGATAACTTCCATTATTCCAACCACATTTTCAAACACAAGTCCAAGCTTCTTGCAGTTATCTAAATGCAAAACATTGTCTTACATTACAAAGAACACGAGTGTGAGACAGTGAAAAAGCAACAAAAGATCATAACTCACCCACTATGATTGAGTTTACTTTGCCTTTGATCTGAAGCGTGGAGTTGTTGCAACTAAAGACATAAACCACCTGTTTTAGCTCAGTCTCATCTATCACCAGATCATGGGTCTGCTCCTGGTACTCCTGAAAGACACACAGATGCAGTACTATAAGACAATGTTTACCCTCACTGTGTTTAAAGTGAATCAGTGAAATTAATTAGAGAAAATAATCAGCCTCCAGTAGATGACATCCTGAAGAAGCTCTATGAAGGTACAGTCTGAGCTTAAATGTCTGTATACAATGACTTTAGTCTTATGGGGTCCTGCAGGGTTCTATTTTGGCACCAAATAAACTTAACTAAAAATGATGTTAGTTATGACAATGTAGTCATGAGGCTGGCAGGTGTGGCATTACATACAGGGTCTAAGGGGTTATCTAATACCAAGAGAAAATCTATGTGAAAGGTAAACCAAGGCCAACTGAACCTACCACCCTCCACTTCTTTCCCTCCAGTTCCAGTATGGGCAAATGTTTTTTGGCTGGCGTAGAAGTGGAAGAGCTGGATGCTTTGTTTTTTGATGGAGAAGTCTGGTTTGCTCCACTCTGAGAACGCAGAGAAGGGTTCTTATGGGTCTTCTGCTGATCAGACACATGCTTCAGCCCTAATGAACAACAAATTGAGGCACAATATGACACATAAGACAGAATAGGGAAACTGAAACTGAGCATGACTTGGTTTAATAAGATTTAGATTTTTTTTTTCTATGTAAAAACCACTACAAGTTGAATCTGACAGAGTAATACACAAATAACACGGTTAATTATTGATGCCTTATGTAATATGTAAAAGTTGCATAAATTTCAATGACTTAAAATCTAAGGATAGACAAGTCTAAAACAAGTGGAGTAACTCTGGACTGACCATGTTTGGCATCAATGCCCTCAGACACATTTGTAAGGGAACAAAAACATGTTTAATACTGTGTTCTGTAAACCTTTAGTGATGGCCTCCCCCTGGTTGAGCTGGGCAAACAGAGCTGAGCGCTGGGCTGCACTGCTGTCAGGCTTAGGCTCCTCATCCGTGAAAACAGGTGGAGGTGGCGGTGGAGGAGGAGGAGGGCAGGGACCAGCAGGCTGAGCCACGAACATGGATGGGGGAGCTACAGGACCCTGTGGAAAATACTTAAATCAGTTATTTAGAACTATAATATTGATTAACAGATCTTTATAACTTTGCACGGTGGTCTGCTAATGAGGATTATAGATATGATGTGGTCTTGGAGCAGTGGAATAAGTCAGATGTATGAAAAAGGGGAATTCCAGTAAGTATTTAACATTTCTGCAGAATTCAATTGATGTAAAGAAAGTTGTACAGAGTGATTTTATGTGTTCATTCTAGAGGAATTCACATTTTCTTGTCTACCGAATGGTTCTCAGCAGTAGTGACAGAAACCAGATACAAACTTTAATGTCTCAAAAAGCTCCCACACAGAAAACTCATACATCTCATTAGATGGTTACAAATACATTAACTGATGCCTGATGCCTACAAATACATTAACTAAGACGATTACTGCATCCTAATTATGTACTACACAGTAATACTATAAGTTAAATACTATATATTTAAGTTTGGTATTTAGATTTGTACACAAAATTATTACTTAATTAGTATTGTTAATATATCAATAAAGTTAACACTTCTAACAGGAAGTGATGAAATGTTGCTGTCAGCATATACTGCAAGTTCTCCAGCCACTGTTGCCACTACACTTGCATTGTTATCTGCCATTTTGTCTAATACAAACACAGCATAATTTTTTTTTTTTATAACAATTTTACAAGTTGTATGCTCACCTTTATATTATACATTAAAGCTCAGAACACATGTGTAGGTATACTAGTTATTGTTGTAGACTCTTGATTTCATTCAGCACCACTGTAAAGAAACTGATTTAGTAGGTTTTTCCACGGTAACATTTCACACTGAACCACTCTGAATGACTTTGTTCAGAATTTGCTGACTAAATTATGTAAAAAGATGAAAAATTCAGACCAATTTCCTTTTAATGTGTTAGCTTCAGAAATGTCCTTCAAGTGCAGAACACAAAACTGCAGTATGACGTCAGTCCAGTAGGAGGAGTATAAGGCAACACTCTGGCTCCACTAATACGAACCTTAAATGTGGAAGTCAGTATTTTGAAATAAATGCAAAAGTCCCTAATGTTACATAATCAGTGGTGTTACTGAGTAGAAAACATAACTTTTCACCTCAAGACTTTTGCAGAGTTAAGTGGGTCACAATAATTGTTTAAAGTGAATAGTTACAAAGTAGTTATACTGATCAGCCATAAAAACATTAATTATTAATTAAGGGGTGAATATATTAGGCAGCAAGTGAACAGTCAGTTCTTGAAGATGATGAAAGCAGGGAAAATGGGCAAGCATAAGAATCCAAGGGCCAAACTGTGACGGCTAGACAGCCGGGACAAAGCATCCCCAAAGGGTTTTGTGGGTCTTGTGGAGCATGCAGTGGTCAATGCCTACCAATTGTGGTCAAAGAACGGATGACCTAAGGCTCATTGATGTATTCCAACTTACAGGACTTAAAGGATCTGCTGCTAAGGTTTTGGTGACAGATACCACAGGGCACCTTCAGAGGTCGCGTGGAGTCCATGCCGTGAATTATAAGATCTGTTGTTGTGGTAGAAGGGGGACATCCTACTCAAATTAGGCAGGTGGTTCTAATTTTATGGCTGATCTGTGTACATGTAGGTAGTAGTTGTGCCAGCTTGTCTTTACAATGGTCAACAGCAGGACCAGCATAGCCAAGCTGCTTGCCCATTATGAACAGCCAGATCACACTGGTCCAGTGGTATGGCCAGCAGAAGCTAGTTTTGAGCTGGATATTTTTTCAGATTTCCTAATTAAAGGAACAGCACATGCAGACAACAGCAGGTGAAATATGAATCGTTAGACCCACAAAAGGTTACCGTATGCATTTCAGCTTTAAATGTTCTGACAGGAGTTCAAACATCAGGCCTCAGAAACAGATGAATGTGGGGCAGTTGGTTACCATGTAAAACGAGGCACACTCACGCTTTTCCCCGCGTCAGCACAGCTGCCGTCGACAGTTGCACACAATCCCCTCTTCAACACTCACACCACTACAACAACTGCTACACACATATCTTTTCTTTTCCTACATAAACAAGCTCTCCTGTCACTCCAAATACTTCTGCTGATGTCTGGGTTCAGCATGGGTTCAGGAGTCACGGACCTTAACCTTTGACCCTGAAAGGTCAGTGTGTAACGGCATTTAATCCACAGTAAGTCCACAACATGGGGCACGTATAGAAAAGAGAGGCAGGATGAACATATGAACACGTACATTAGGCAGGCACTTGATATCGTCATGGAGGCAATGTGTCGAATACATGAGAGGACAGTTTAAATTACACACAGTGTGTGTGTGTGTGTGAGCAGGTGGGTTATCTGAATACACACTAGGCTTTTGTTGGGGGTATTTCTTTGGTAAAACCCTTTCTTTCAAAGAGACCCTGAGAGCCACCTGTCCACAGCACAAACTCCCTCACACTCTAACCCTCACAGCAAGAGGGACAGCTGACATACACACACTTAAGCTCTCAAGTTTCTGTCTGCCACACACACTTACTAACCCCCTGCCCCTTAATACACACGTGCACACTTCCTTCACAGAGAAGATTACTGGAGAGATAAACTCAAAGACAGGCTCTCCTGAACTTAAATATACAATTGCCTATAAAGTGGGTTAAAAAAGCAATTGCCCACTTCACAATGTCTTCTGTTTTTGAACCTTTGTCACAAATGTTAAATGTTTCAGATCTTCCAGCTAATTTTAATATACAATAAAGACAACACAAGTAAACACACAATGCATCATTTAAATTATCCATCCATTCATTGAATATAAAAACGATTCAAACTTCACCCATGTGAAAATGAACTGCCCCATAGCTACTAAAGCAATCAGTCAACCAAATTTAGTTCACAACTGGGTTCATTTTACCTGCCACAACAAACCATGAGAGATTTAAACAAAAGAGATTTAAATACAGTAAAACACAGTCACTGAGTCTGGAAAGGGATACAAAAGCCATTGCTTAAGCTCAGAGACTCCATAGTGAGAGCCATTATTCAAAAAAGTGAACCTAAGTCAGAGCCATTATCCACAAATAGAGAAGTCTTGGTGAAAGTTTGCTATGCCGATCACTCATGGGAAGGGTCACCACTGTTCCAAGTGAGCATCAACGACTCATCCAGGAGATCACAAAAGATCCCAGGCGAACATCTAAAGAGCTGCAATTCACACTTGCCTAAGTTAAGGTCAATTTACACACAGGCTCGTCTCGCATTTGCCAAAAACATCTAGATGACCCCCTAGACTTTGGGGATAATATTCTGTGGACTGATGAGTTAAAGGTGAAAGTCTTTCGTGGACATGGGTCCCGTTACATTTGGTTTAAAGCTAACACAGCATCATAAGAACATCACACCAACAGTCATACATGGTGGTGGTAGTGTGATAAACCTGGACAACTTGTTATAACTGATGGAACAATGAATTCTGCTCTTTTTTAGAAAATCCTGAAGGTTTTTTAATTTTTAATTTTCAATTAGGTCAGTTTGTGACCCAAAGCTCCAGAGTGGTTGGGTTATATAGCACAACAATGATCTAAAGCACACAACCAAGTCCACCCCTGAATGGCTAAAAAGAAACAAAATAAGTGCCCTGCATTCTGGAGTGGCCAAGTCAAAGTCTTAACTTGAATCCCATTGAGATGCTGAGGCAAGACCTTAAACCGTTCAATGTTTAATTTAAATCAATTCTGTAAAAAAAATCCTCCACAGTGATTATAAAAGACTCATTTCTGGTTATCACAAACATTTTGACTGCAGTTGTTTCTGCCAAAGATGGCACAACCAGATATTTGGTTTAGGAGGGCAATTACATTTTACATGGATTATATAGGTTTTGAATCAATCAAATACATAAGTTTAATAAATGGAGTGTTTGGTGTGTTTACTCATGTTGTCTTTTTACTTAAATAAAAAAATTGTTGGATTATCTAAAATATGTAATTATGGCAAATTTGCCAAAAACGAAGAAAATCAGGCACTGTAAAAAGCCTGATTTGCCCCCAAAACTGCCTTCTCCCATTCCTTTTAGGGCATGCCATGAATGAAAGAGTCTCAGCGCTAATAAAAACAGGCACAACTTACAGGCCTTTTATCTAAAGACACTAAAGTAAAGAAAACACAAGAGTTGGAAGAGAAAAGGAGGAAGAGTAATGAATTCCCTGGACAGACATGCATTACTAGCTGTGGGAAGCTTTCAGGAGAGATTCCTCAAATGGGATCGCTATCCTAGTTCAGATAATATCTCAGCTCACTCAGGCAGCCCCTGTTTGACTAAAAATGGAAATATATCTACTGAGCTGTATCTCAAGGTTTCAATCAGGCATCCCCTGAAACACCCAATCCTACAAAGTAAAAGAAAATCACACCTATTAAAAGACTAATTCTTGTGCAGATTATGAAGTATTCATCTGAAGCAGCAACTGCACAGATTCCCTCTGATAAAAGGGTGAGAAAAAGGTTGAGAACAGGTCACTGCATTTCTCCTTAGTAATAATAATAATAATAAAAATATATATTAATAATTTGAACTGCTTTATACAGACATCTGTTCCATATTTCTTATCATCATCAGCTGAAACTTGCCACTTTATTATATTCACTTAATTTATAATTAATGTACATGTACTTTTTTCTCTTTTTGTTTTATATTTTATTTGTGTATTCTTACACAAATGCAACTGTAACAAATGCAATTTCCCTCCTGGGATCAATAAAGTATTCTGAATCTTGTTTTGATTCTGATTTTTCAATGACCATTTATGTAAATAAGTGTCTATGAGAGAACAGTGTGGATGAACAACTCACAGTCTTGCTCCAGACCAGTCCAGTGGTGTGGTGCTGTTTGATATATGTCTGAAGTTCAGTCCAGATACTCAGGTATGAGCGCACCCACTCGACATGGCAAGGGTCACTACAGCCAGGAAGACACAAACAGCAATAGAACCATAGGAGAAGGATTAAGCATATATATTATTAATGTGCACAATGGTTTATGTATGGTAGTGTAACCAGATTTAAAGCAGCATTATGTGAGAATGAGTATTTTTGCTCTTGGGCTCCCCCTACAGTTAAACACTTCTAACCCACAGGAAGGAACCAACAACTAACAATGACATCACACAGTGTGGGTGCATGCTATTTTAGGCTAGATTGATACAGATAAGCCATCTCTATAGTTACCATACACAATATTGTTACATGGACATTAGACACTGACAAAGACGAGTTCCCACTGTGCTGTCACATTGTGATGCCATACTTTTTTTGACGTTTGTACAGCTGTTTTAGTGGGGTATTAGTCTGAGCACTTTCACAGCTCATAGTAATGGTTGTTGAGCAATTTCAAACTCAGTTTGCTTGTTTGGTTTTTCAGTGATCAGTCATCATTACAAAAACTATACAATGTGAATTTATTTCAATGTGAGAATATTTTTTTATTGTCATATGTGTAACGTTAACCTTAGTGTTGTCTTAAGGGGTAAAACTAGTATTTAATAGTAAAGAAAAACAACTAAAATGATCTTTATCTAGACAGACCCCAACATTAGAGAAAGTGAAACATTGCCGTTGTTCATACTTCCAGGACAGCTTTACACCACCAGGGTAGACATACTGGGTTATTTTTGACTCTCAGGACAAGAGGAGGCAAATGACCCAATCCCTGTTCATGAGAACTAGATCACTAGCAATGCCAACAGTAGGAGGGTGAAGACTAGCACATGTGGAGCCAGGCAGCACGCTTGGAGGGAAGCGTGGCTCCCCAGCTCTGATACAACAGCTAACAGATGCCTGTGCTGATCAACATCACACTAGCAGTGATGTGGGGAAGAAGTGCCATTAACCCACCCCTGAGAGAGCAAGGCCAATTATGCACTCTTGGACTCTGGCTGCTGATGGCAAGAAGGCCTTAGTCTTCATAAGGTTTAAAGACCATATTGTCTTAGCTAGTGTCTGTTATCATCCATATGTTTCCCTAGTGGTAACACTCACGTGTCCTTGTAGTCTTTCAGAACTCTGTTGGTGTAGAACATAGCAGCATCGTTCATCTCCTTCACATAGGGCCCCGGCTTCTGACTCTAGAAGAAGCAAAAGAAACAAAAAGAGGAATGGAGTTGATGGTGACATTTTGACATTATGTGCTTAAATTGTCGAAATAAATAAATGCACATAGAGATACTGAGCACTGAAAATACACTATATGTCCATATGTTTGTAGACACCCCTTTGCTGACACAGATTGTAGAAGCTTATCTAGTCTCTGTAGAAAAGTACCGCCAATAGAATAGAACTCTCTGGAGCAGCTAAACATGAAGCTATTGGCACCAGACATTTGCTAGTCCCCTGGCATTGAGCTGTGGAGCAGTGTTTTCCATCAAATAGTTGGGAAATTAGGGATGAGTGGAGAAGTGGTCAGCAGGATGAACCTTTTTTTAATACCCTTGATTTCGTAAGAAACATTAAAAGAGCAAGTGTCCAGATAGTGTATCTGTACTGTTCATTAACAAGAGATGTTAAATGAGAACACTGTGTAATGAAGCAAAGTGTAAGGTTTACTCATCACAGACATGGATGCAGACAAATGTGAACAAAGATTATGAGTGTGTAAGTGGCTACATAGATAATATACGAGTCCAGATAATGCACTACAGTGAATCATTAGGACTAGATGAAGTAATGTATATCCAGAAACCCACAAACATAGTGACACACTTTTCGAAAAGTATGCTTAATCTAAATATTGCTTAAACGTCCTTCACACTGATAGCATATGCATTGTTAAGTGGCTATATGGAGAAAGTTTCCTTTTGTTATTTGGAAATATAGGCCTTATAAGGAAAGAACATGTTCATTTGAGCACCTCATTTGTTTAATATTCATTAATCAACGTCAGATGGGTAAAAGATAAGTCTCTGAACAGTTCTAAAACTGAAGTCAGCAACCGTTATCATAATTTCACCAAATAAGTCAATGAAAAACCTTCCATGAGGCCAACAAATGTGAAGTTTAACCATTTCAGAATCATAGATTAACCCATACATCTGGCACCAACATGTTAGTAGCAGATACTTTAAAATCCCTTGGAAGTTTTACGGTGGGGCATCCTTAGATCGCATCAATAAGCCAATGAGCCTTTTACCAGTTTACTGGTTGTCCTTTCTTTGTTAACTTCTGGAACTTGTCTGGTACTTATCATTTGTTTGTTGCTTTTTTTCACCACTGTCTCCCAATTTGGTACTGCCAATTAACCCGTAGCTCCCCCTAACGCTAGCAATGCTCCCGACACTTGGAGGGTAAGGACTTAACATGTCTCCTCTGGTACATGCAAAGCCAGCCACCACCCTCTTTGTGGCATCGCCAAGCAGCAGACATGCTTAGAGCAAAGCACCGGGTCCCAAACAGACACCTGTGCCGGCCAACATTGCTTAAGAGTAATGAGGTGGGAAATCTATCTACTATCTAATCTATCTATCTGCTATCTACCCACCTGGAGAGAGCATAGCCAACTGTGCTTTCCCGGACTCCGACCACTGATGGCAAAGCAGCATGGATCGGAATTCGAACTTGCGACCCCTGGGCACAATAGACCACTGAGCCACTCAGAGCCTGACAGTTGCTACTTTAACCAGATAACCAATTATTTACTTCAGTGATTTTAAGGTCATGGCTGATTGATGCATGTTTACTGTTTATGCATGTTTATTTTACACAAAGCGAAATCATACTATCATAGCTGTCTGAACTGGGATTATACTAAATTCAGTATGATCTAAATTCAGCTGCCTGTTTCATCAACCAAATATCAACCAATTCTTAAACAAAGTGATGATCCCTATATGTTTCTGCATCAACTATGTTTAATTAAACGAATCCCTGCTCTAACATACCAAGCCTGGATCAGGCTAACACACAAATCTGAAGGGTTTTATGTGAATAGAAATCTCATCCCCAACTCATCCCAAAAGTAATGCACAGACATTTCAGAGAACCCAGTTTCACTGCTCCACAGCTCAATGCTGGGGAGCTTTATACATGAGGGCATGTAAAAGGTTCATGTTTATCTGCTCCAGAGAATCCCATTTTATTGGCAATACTTCTCTATATCTGTACATCTGTGTCAGCAATGGGTGAAACTTAAGTAGCTAAATGCATTTATTAGAAGGGATGTCCACAAACATTTGGACATACAGTGTATAACCTAGTCTGAACAGCTCTTGCTTTAAAAGCTTCATTTGTACAGCGTTGAAAAATAATTTTACTACTCACCACTGCAACCCATCCCAGTGCGGGAATACTCTCACTGACAGCGGACAGGTGGTTAAACAGCTGGCTGCCGCGGTTCTTCTCTCGAAAGGTCTGGATCTCCTCAATTTTTTCTGAGATGGGCCTGAGGAGATCTGCCAGTTCTGTCTGAGGAGAGGACCCACACACAAACAAATTAAATTTCATTTAGTCATTTTGGTTAGCATTTTTCCATAGTAGTATCTGGCAGATTTATCCTCATTAGATCATTACACTCATATCCTACAACAACGGTTCCCATTCCAAGTCCTGGGGATCCCATAGTGTGTTCATTTTAGTGCTGTCACCCATCTAGCACACCTGTTTCAACTCATTACTTATTCAACAAGCTCCTCCTGTGCTGGGTCAGGTGTGTTAGAATAGGGAAAATACAAAAGTCACAAAAATACAGTCTTGAGGTTCCCAGGACTGACTTTTTTTGGGCACCACTGTCCTACAGTTTGTTACATCAGGCTACAATTGCAAAACATCCCATTGCTAAACAACATCACAGTGATTTATGATCCTACAGTGAAATAAACATACACTGATGAAAAGCAGCAATTACATTGTGAATGAGCATCTAACATAGAAAGCTTGTTTTTCCAGTGAAACATCTAGAGAGCTCCACCTCTCTCCCAGCCAGCATTCCAGCTCCAGACGGGGAGATCCCGCTGGCCTTGTAAGGCCCTGCACAGGCCCAGTGTTTAGAGTTTACTTCAGCATAACAGGGAGAAAGGGAACACGCTGCTCCGATTGCTGCTTGTGTTTAACATGTTGCCTGACCTGCTATTTTGAACTCAACATTCACATATTCATTGAATTTCTGGATGAGTTGGTGGGAAAATAAATATGTGTAGCTGCTCTTATTTTTATCCAAGTTAAAAATACTTCTCTCGTTTTTAGTCTATTACTCGAGCTAGGCAGAATTGGACAAATATAGAAACAGTAGGATTGCCTGTTTTTCTCTTGGAAAAGAAATCTTTTACAAGTAGTTAGACATTACAAGAAGCAAATTACACAAAATCATTTGTGTAATTGACTGAGGAAAAGTCAGGACACTCCACACATTGTTACTAATTGTTGAAATGAGTGGTAAAGATCACCATGGCCAGATCGAAAGAGCTTCCTGTGGCCTTCAGAAAGATGTTTGTAGATGCAGCTAGGAAGGGGATTAAAAAGATCTCAGGACAATCAGCCGCTCAATTGTCGGCTAAATCATTTACAAGTGAAACAACTGCCAACATGGCCAGGTCAGGCCGTCCTAGCAAGTTCAGCCCAAGAGCAGACCACAAAAGGCATGTACTAAGTCTCTTAATTATTCATGGGTGTGTTTTGGGCATAGAGTGCAATTAACCGATCAGCATGTCACCTGCCATTCCTTGTAAGAGCCAGGTGCATTCTGACTTTGGTGGATTGCTATTTCAATGGCATTTCACGCACAGTCTGGGAAGACTTGCTAAAGTGGTAGAGCACCTCGCCTCTAGAATAATGTTATTTTATATATTTGGTATTCTGTTTATTGTTGATTTGTTGAAAGTTTGCATAGCTGCCATGGGTTTGTGCACTGCCCTGTGTCCATTAACAAGCGGGGGTGTACACGCGTTGGGCACATGCCTGTGACAATTCACTGCCAAGATAGCAATGAACGTCTGACTGTTGACGTCTGCCTAGGTTGTTTTCAGTCAGTGGCGCACCTGTATTTTCTGTTGCCAAGTTAGCAACACATCAGAAATCGTCCTGAACACCCCTCATTTTGAGACCACCACGCTCACGGGAGTAGATATATTCACAAGCACCGCTGCTATTTGAACAACGCAGGTGGAAGGCATGAAAGCAGATTGTTGGCAGGGTGTAAGATAGCAATGAGCATTGTCATCTGTCTGTTTTTATCTGTTCAAAGAACTTTGAAACATAGTTCAGAACTCCTGGTCTTTGTCTATGTATTCCCTGATAAAATCTTGCCCAGAAGCTTTTTAAAGACATTTATCCAGTTGTATGTGTTTAGTTATATTACATCCATCTCTCAACCTTGTTCAAATGAAGATCAAATATCCACATTTAAATATGTTAAACATATATATACCAATGATTTTCATGGGGTGTCCTTATTTTTTTTTAACATGACTGAATGTGTGACTGAACATATTAGTGTTTATAAAGATGACTAAAACAGAGATGTCCACAAAGACCACAAAGAATAACTTAATGTTAGCTGTCTGTGTGCATGTGTGTAGTTTTTGTAAGGAGTGAGGCTGGGGGAATGAAAAAAGGAGAGGGAAGGAATCGTTTTCTAACAACATGCACATGATTTTCATTTCTTTGAATAAAGACAGTCCTTTCATGCCCTGCATGGACATCATGGCTGCTATTAAGACATGGCACTGTGTGTGAAGAACCAAGGTTAAAAATAAAGTTAAACATGAAGATTTAAAACCCTTTCAACGCCCAGTGATCTTCAAATGGATATAGAAACGCAGCACATTAGTGCCTAGAGTCAAGATTAAAAAATATCACAAAGTCTCAGAAAGAGTGGTTTTTAATGTTTCACATCAAAATGATGTAATGAAACCTTATGTACAGTCTGAACACAACTCAACAAGTTTTCTAAATAACCTGATGATATGAGGTTGAGACTACAGCTGTGCTAAGTATAAAAGAGTACATCACCATTTGTAGCACATTAATCATAGCGTGCTCTATCTAAAAGTGTGGTTTTGGAGGCTTTCTGTTAAAAAGCATGCTTAATTGTGAAAGCATCTTTTAGATTTACAAGATAACCAAGTCCCCAAGGGTCTGATATTAAATGTAATTCCACCCTTTTAAGGATTTACCACACAGCTGTCATTGATTACAATTCTATTACTCAGCGAATGTTGCTTTTTTGTATATTTTTGCATATAGCTTTAATCTACTGTGCATAATCCTGTGTAGAATTGTGGCAGTACTCTAATCCTAACAGGATCTTGGTGAATGAGCCCGCAGGCAAAAAGCTGATGATTAAGCTCACCATTAGAAATCTATTTAGCACCAACAACGACTCTCTATGTCCTCCAAATATGACCTCCATTTACAAAATAGCTGTAAAGAGCAACAGTGCTTCAGCTCCAACACTTCTCAATGGTCCATTTGTTTATTGGATGACTAAATTCCTACTTCTGTAAATGTAAATACGCTTTATGGACAGAAGTACTGGGACACCTCCTTCAACTCCTTCATTGTTTCTTCTGAAATTACAAGTAAACTTTCAAGAGTTAATCATGCTTTTGTTTTAGTCTCTACTGTCCAGAGATGGCTTTCCGCTAGATTTTGGAGCATTGCTGTAAGGACCTGATTGCATTCAGGGGCAAGACCATACGTGAGGTCAGAAGGTTTGATGATCACCACCTGTTCATGTTGATCTGCTTCAGAGAGTCCTATTCTAATGCGCAATGCGTATCTTCAAGGACTAGATAAGCTATGTGCCTGTGCCTTTGCACATCTGTGTCAGCAATAGATGCAACTTAAGGTAGATGAATGCATTCATTAGAATGGGTGTCCACAAACATTTAGTCTATCTAATAAAAATTAGGCAGGTTGGAAACAGTGACAAATTTGCTACCATACACAAATTGGATCAATTACACACACAAAAAAACACATTTCTGAAAGATCTACCTGGCAACATCTGCTATGAATAAGGGTATCTGTGGGTAGAACAAGGATGGCTCAATTCCGAACCACCCTTTCCAAATCTTTGACATGTGCTTAACATTTCTCCTTGGGAATATCCCTGATGCCAACTTAACAGCCATTCCATTACTGTATTAGCTCAAGTGAAGTTTGTTAGATGACCTCTTGGAACGCTGAGGCATTGAGTCAACATAAATGTAGACCTAGACTGAGTCATCAGTCCATACCTGCCCCTGCATCAGCCTGGACTTCCCCTCTCGTATCTCTGTCAGTTCAGGGCAGAAGGACAGAAATAGCCTGCCTATCTCTGGGCCATGAATGAAGCACAGGCAAGAAGTTACTTTTTCTTCTCTTCCTCCTGCAGACCTTGACTGACCAATACAAAAAACTAACAAGGTTTCCAAGCGGGGGAAATGGGGATTACCCTGCTGTTTCCAACATGTGGTTGGAAAGTGCACCACAGCTAATCTGACATGTGATATAATATTTTTCCTATCCAATCCCTCCGTCCCCGATTTACTCTTCCCATAATTCTTGTATATTCTTGTCTTTAGGTATAGAAATAGCAAAAAAGAAAACTCAACAGAAAGACCAATCCTATAGCCAATGACATTAAATTAACATGACCTTGATGCCACCGTAAGCCTGAACTCCTTGACCGGGAGTTCTGGTTGAGATCATCGCAGCTCCACTAGGAAGTCTGTGAGGGAATTACAGAGAGTAACAGCTGTGCTCTCTAGTCTGCAGGACACACAAACACTCCTCAGCGTCCACCGACAGGCCTGTCACTTGACCAAGGCCACAGAAACACAGAGGCTCAAATATAGAACATGACCATAAAAAGCCACAGAATGCAACCTCAGCCTCACACACAAACACAGAAAGAGTGAGAGAGAAGCCAGAGGTTTACAGCTTTCCAGCACACTGCCAGTGTTACTCACACAGTGCTCTATGCATTTATAGACAAGGGCTTTATATATATGAGTACAGAAAGGGTTGTGATGAGTGTGTCTGTGTATATTTGTGCAGGGTTTAGAGAGAGTATATAGTTCACTCAAATCTGGCTGTGTACTCAGGGGAGTGCAGAGTGTACTACTCCAAAGAGTCACTGGTCTTTTCTGGGCATATCTAATTCAGTTGGACTATTTTTCCTTTCAAGTTTGTGGGAATCCAATTGAGGAGTTAACCCCTTCTCTCCACTGCAACACTCTGGTCCTGTCTCTCTCATATCACAGCACTTTCAAACAAAAAATGTGTATGTGCTGTATAAAACAAAGGAGACTTTTGCAGACCTCAGAGAAGAGCTGGTGATTCCCATCAGGCTGAAAAAGCTTGCAAAACCATCTCTAAAAAGTTTGGACTCCACCAATCCACGTCAAGAGCAAGGTGTGTAGTAGTCTGCGAGGTGCATGGCAGGGTTGCAGGTAGAAAGCCACTGCTCTCCAAAAATATCATTGCTGCCTGTCTGCAGTTTGCAGATCACATGGACAAGGCAGAAGTCCACTGAAACAGTGTTTTGTGGACAGACCATAATAGATCTTTTTGGTTTAATTGAGAAGTGTTATGTTTGGAGAAAGGAAAACACTGCATTCCCATGCACCTCCCAAGCCTGTTTTGCTGCATTTCAGCCAGAATAACTTGCCATCAACAGAACTATAAATTCTAAATTATGCAAGAAATTTCTAAAGGAAAAAGTCAAGATGTCTGTGAGCTGAATCTAATGAGGACACAGGTTATGCAGCAAGACTACGACCCTTCTAATAATGGTTAAAGAAGAGTAAAGTTAATATTTTGGAACGGCCAAGTGAAAGTTCTGACCTTAATCCAGTAGAAATGTTGTTGAAACCCACCAATATTGTTGCCTCGTTTGTTTGATTTGATTCTCCTTATCTGCTTTTTTGATGTGTGAAAATCTAATGAAGATCTGATGATTTATACTTATAAGTGACTTTAGGTTGCAGCCAATACTGACACAGATGAGCAAATACACACACACAGCTTGTCTTGTATATGTAAAGAAGTATTGCCAATACAATAGGACCCTCTAGAGCAGATAAACATCATGTCTAATGCCAGCTGTGATCTAGAAGGTATAAAGTATAAAGTGATTCTAATATTTAAAGGTTTAGTGTGGAAAGGTAATGTGGTCACCGGACAAAACTGAGCTCTGGCAAATACTGGTTAAATGTGTGTGAATTCTCGAAATTATTGCTAATTAATAAAGGCTTTATTAAAGATATCAAGTGAAACTGCATGGTTCACTGTATACTTTTGAAAATTTTCCAAACAACTGCCATTGATTACAAATGTATTATTCTGTGAATGGTGCATATAGCTTTAATCTACTGTGAATAATCACAACAGGATCTACTGATTATTATGGTCACCATTCAACAATCTATCTAGAACCAACAACGACTCTCAATCCTCAAATCCATCAAACATCCTCCAAATATGGCCTCCATTTCACAGAATAGTTGCAAAGATTCACAATGCTTCAGCCACAACACTTCTCAATGGTCTGTTTGTTTATTAGACGACTTAATTCCTGCTTCTTCTCTCACCCAATAGCCTGCAAGCACGAAGCTAATCACTTCCTGTTTGGGCAACAGACAACACAAACCAAAGTCCGATGGAATGACATCAGGCTGGCCCCCAGACTTCCCCCGGGGCCGCTGTGTGAAGCGTTGGGAATGTGTTGTATTGGCGTTCTTTTGAACAGTGGAGGTAATCCCTATGTTCACAGAGAGCCCAATGTCGCATGGCTGACCACATAACCTCAGAACCGTATGGAGTAGAGGAGGAAGAGCGCTGTATAGCAGTATAAACCAGGGCAAACCCGCTGAACCTTTGACGCCTATGGAGACCTTAGCCTTCGTTGTCGGGCTTTGGAAGTATTTGAAACTCAGCCACATCAGTACCCTTCACCAGGATCTGTATGGGCTTGAAGAATGTGTGTAATGTACGGGACCAACACTTAGATAAGATCTCAGTTACATGATGATAAGTGTACATCATAACTACGTTATATGAACAATAATGAACCAATTAATTTGCAGGGTCAACAGATAGTCAGATATTTCTCTTTCAAAAAGAGTTCTGATGATTTAAAGGTCCCATATCGCTTCTATCACATGGAGAGATAGAAGTTTTTTTCCTTATGACAATGATGATATGTTTAGCTATTCAACCTACAGCAGTTTAGCTCCACCAATTCAAATCCATAGGCATTAATATGGAAGTGAGACCCCTTTGCAGCTCCCATTGGAGCTCTGCGGATATTGGGTAAGCAGAGTGTTTTTCAGTGCTCTGCGACCCCACTCTGTAACTTTACGTGGTCTGACACGTGGTTGCTGAGTTGCTGTGGTTCCTACACGCTTCCACTTTTCAATAATACCACTCACAGGTGATAGTGGAATATCTAGGAAGTAAGAAATTTAATGAACTGACCTGTAGCAGCGGGGGCATCCTATTACAGTACCACACTGGAATTCACTGAACAATGAACTCATTTATTTACTAATGTATGTAAAGGCAGACTGCATGGTTTCAATGATTAAAAGGTCTGTCCCAATACTTTTGTCTGTATAGTTTTTATGCATGTGTGAGTGTCTCTGGTGGGGTGTGGGCCCCTTAAAATGTTACATGTTAGAAAAGACATAAGACATAAGTGACAAAGGCAGATGAGTATGAAGCAATGTGATGATGATCTTTACCTGTGCAGGCTCCTGGTGCATGGAGGCCATTTTGAGGAAGGTGCGCTGCACCTGCAGGGCATTGTGTACCATCTCAGCCTGTTAAATTAAAAGCAGATTCACATAAATACACCCAACAGGGACAAAAGTCTATTAAGCAATGTCATATTAAGGCACCATCTGTTAGGCAGAATTTTGCAAAGGTGTGCCAAACCCAGCACAAACTGGTAAATCAAATAAATAAAAACTGGGACTGAGAGTAAACATGTGCAGACATATGTGAATGCAAAAGTTATTTGCATGTTATCTGATTAACTAGTATCCAAATTACAGTTATAACAACACATTTGGCACCTTTGTGTAGCATAAACCTTACACTAATGCATATATGCATGCTATAGCACAAACAACTCTGCTTTGAGCTCCCCTTCACTTCATAGTAGGTTATATTTTTTTCTCCTGCACCACACGCACACAAACACTCACACACTTTAAGGAGGGTGAAATCCAACGAGGCATAGCCAATGTTTGGGAAAAGACCTCCTCTTACAGAGCAGTGGAACCCAGAGGCCCTGACCATAAAAGGAGCTGCCTTTGCTGGATAGAAAACATTCTCCCATCCAGCCTCCTGCTGCAGTGATGAGGGATCTGGATTAGTTGAGTGTTGCCTTTCGTGGTAAAGACGCTTTAAGAAACTGTTTCCTGTAATTCTCACACTTTCAGGTTCAAAAGTTCTGAGCAACCCCCAATCTGAGATTTGACGTTGCTGCAGTGTTACATAGCTAAGCTGGACCCAGTCCCCTCCCCCCCAAAAAATTTTTAAAATCTGGCAGAGAGAGTGTTTAGTGTGATGCTTGCGCGACCCTTTAAGAATTAGCTTTGTGCTGAGATGTTTTTGGGGGAACAGTAGTATAAAACACAGTGATGGCTGAATACACTTCCCTAAATGCATTCATTAACTTACTGCGTTGTTTTGCTCACCTATCCTGCTTCAGTCCACTATTGCTCCCACCATCTCATGCCAGCTGTCCTGTTCTACTAAATTACAGATTGAATGTTGTTATACATAACTTTTCCTGCAATTTTTCATGCAAAGTGTCATTGTATTTGATAATCTAAAAGTATTCAAAATGCAAATGTTTGGACACTCCAATACTTAAAAACACTCCTTTTATATCTAACTATGAGTCTTTCTCATCTTTCTTTCCAAATTTCCACCTACTCATTCCTCCAGAGCGTGTCTAGTTCTATTAATATTCTGGAGTCATCTTGCTACACAGCATGTCTTAGATCTATTCACAGATTTTTTTAGTGATGTTCAAGTCAGTGGACTCTGAGGGCCATGCCAAACACTGACATTTACTAGAGTCTATTCCTATTACTAATGCTTTAGTGGAGTTCACTAACACTGAGATAAATAACTGATCAGCACAGTGATTTATTAGTCTACTCAGGCTTTAGTAGAATTCACTAACACTGAGATAAATAACTGATCAGCACAGTGATTTATCAGTCTACTCAGGCTTTAGTAGAGTTCAGTAACACTGTGATTAATAACTGATCAGCACAGTGATTTATTAGTCTACTCAGGCTTTAGTAGAGTTCAGTAACACTGTGATTAATAACTGATCAGCACAGTGATTTATCAGTCTACTCAGGCTTTAGTAGAGTTCAGTAACACTGTGATTAATAACTGATCAGCACAGTGATTTATTAGTCTACTCAGGCTTTAGTAGAGCTCAGTAACACTGAGATAAATAACTGATCAGCACAGTGATTTATCAGTCTACTCAGGCTTTAGTAGAGTTCAGTAACACTGTGATTAATAACTGATCAGCACAGTGATTTATTAGTCTGCTCATGCTTTAGCAGAGTAACACTGAAATAAATAACTGACCAGCAAAGCAATTTCCAGTTATTTTCCATTACATATCTACCACAGGCAGGATTGCTTATTTTACTCCAATCCTGGATACACAGAGAGCATTACTAACATCATGGCATGTTGGATCACTGATTGGTGGTAAAATCTTGTTTTTTTTATTATCGACATATATATATATATATATATATATATATATATATATATATATATATATATATATATATATATATATATATGTATAATTAAAAATACAAGATTTTGTATATATCTATAAAGCGGACCCATTATATGAGCGGACCCTATATATATATAATATATATATTATTATATGAGCGGACCCTATATATATATATATAATATATATATATATATAGAGAGAGAGCAGAACAAAATACCGCAACGTCAGTTTTTTCCAATAGCGTGCAGCCCTAATGAAAAGTGTTATAGACTTTCTACGTTTTTTGCCACTATATTATACATACAACCTTTACTTAATGTCACTTGGAATTGATAAGAAATGAAGCCTTTCTGTATCTTAAAACTTAGCAGTTTCTAACACACTTCAGTCTAGGTGTTACTTTTCTCTTAAACATCAACCACATACACTCTAGATCTCTCTGACATTCTTGTCCAGTGTGGCTTCAAATTCTATTAATTGTACAAAAGTAGTTTTGTCTCTACTAGTACAGTGTGTTATTCCTAATTCAATGTGTTGAACCCTAGTCTGCTACATAGAGGGCAGTTGTGGTAAACTATACAAATTTGTTTTATTTATTATATGTCAGAGCCCTACTTTTATCAAAATTGAGAAAGCCAATAGATATGTTGCACTGTCTGATTACAAATTGCTATAAAGATATTCAAAACCTCAGTAAATGAAAGATTTTAAAGATATTCCTGATGCAACAAAGTGGGGAAAACTGTCTGTCAATGTTTTAAATTATTTGCTATGATGACCTTAATTATTATATTTTTTCTCTGACGATTTGGTAACACATTATGTGTGCAGCCCCCTTTTTTAACAAGGACACAAGATTTTCAATCTCAGTGAGATTTCTATGGTTTTTAAATAAAATTTAAAAGAGATTTCTAAATAAAATGTAATAATGATCTCAGAACAACAGAAAATTGTTTCCTTCATTTCCTCAATTACCAAACCAATGACAGAGCTGTAGCAAAGGCCCTAAATGTCCACGACATGCTCCTCAGAGCTCAAAATAGACTTTTTTATGAAAAGGCTGCAACTGGACTACAATTGCCATCTGTTCTACAATATCCTTTCTGCAATTATTTAACGATTTACTGCAATATTTCCTTGGGGTCATGATTCGCTTGTGTGTGTAACAAAGCTGCTTGTCATGCTGTGAGAGCACAGTCACTGTCTGACAGGTGATTGATGAGGAGGATGACAGAGTCTGCAATCTTCAGGTTAAGAGTCCAAAGTCCATTCCAAAGCCTGTTTACATGTTATGACATTGACCTGAGAATGACATATTGTATGTAGTATTTCTACATTGACATCTATAATTTGTTAGAGCTTCCTCTGTGACTAAGCTGCGTATGTACTGACCTGTTCAGAGAATGACTCTAAAAATGGGTCATAAATAACGGCATATGACAGGTATAGCCGAGTCATGGGAAAAGTTGGGAATTCCCAGCCTAGTTTTTGTTCGTTTTGCACTGTGAAGCACTCATTCACTCCCTGACAACTACCACCCACATTTGTTTTCCTTTATCAGGCTGAAATCACAAGCCATTTTTGGATGTTTTGTATGACATGTCATTAGCACTATATATATATATATATATATATATATATATATATATATATATATATATATATATATATATATAAAATGTGGCAAACAATTCAATATTCATTTAATACAACAGTGGTTTCTACCTTGATTACAATTCAAGATTTTAGTGTTGATTTAATGAGAAATAAAAAAAATTACGTTATTTCAGCAGCAAAATCTGAATATTTGCCTGCTCAGTTCAGTTAATAATTGATGTTCTAACAATGTATTTTTAATGTTTTGCTAAAGTAATGTTCAGTATCAAGTACTACTTCTACTACTAATAATAGTCATAATAATACATTATATTTATTTAGAATCCCAAGGTCTCTTTACAAGATTATGCTTTGCAGCAAAAAGAACAAGAGAGCTAGGAAAGGAATCAAAGTAAGTAAAACAAAAAAATGATGAGGCAGAGGAAGGACAGAAGTATTGTTAGAAGGTCTTTAAGTCCAATTTGATGGAAGAGATTGGAGATTAGGGTATGAAATTCCACAGTTTTGGTGCTATGTTACACAGGGGGCAGATCATGAATGACTTTGAATGTAGTGACAGAATCTTTTTTTCAGATTTTATCTTTTTTCTTCCCAGTATGGATTGTCAATTATCCAAACCATACATATTTTCCCCTGTCACATGCAATGCTCCCAACACTGGGAGGGTGAAGATCGACACACGCCTCCTTCTACACGTGCAAAAGTCAACCAACACCTCTTATTCCGAGATGCCAGCGATGAAATGTCACTGGACAACCAACGCACTCAAATGAAAAGTGCCGTGTACCCAGCTCTAATGCATCGGCCAGCAGACGCCAGTGCCGACCAGCATTGCACTTGAGTAATGTGGGGAGAAAGTGCCATCTACCCACCCTGGAGAGAGCAAGGCCAATTGTTTGCTCCAAAACAATGGCTAGCAGCATGACCGGAATTCGAACTAGCAATCCTTATAATAGTGACAAATAATAGCGCCTTATTCCACAGGACCACTCGGGCCCCAGAATCTTAAACTTAACGTGTGATGTTACTGGTAGCCAGTGCAGCTCCTTGAGAATGGGAGTGATGTGTGCAGATTTTTTATTGTAGATGAAAATTCCAGAGGTTTAATTATACTGAAGCTTACAAATGATCTTAGCCTGGAAATAAAAACTGAGGTACCGTAATCAATACGGGAGAATATAAAGGAATAAATAAGAGTTGCTCCATTACTGGCAGTAAATAGGAAAAAAATTAATTGAAAAATTAAATATGCTACAAAAAGAAAACTGTACCTTCAGACATTGAACTGTTTTAAAGATATTTTTCAAAGAGTGTAAGTAGGTAAACCGTTACAGTTTATATAAGTTATTAGGGTTTGATGATAACTGTGATAAATGTGTGTAAAGTCTTGTTTGTCTATGTGGGAACAAATATTTATGTGTACTACTCCCTATCTTGGCCAGGATCCTTCTGTAACAGTGAGATCTTTCTATTTTGATAAAATGTATCAATGAACATAATATCTGTTTCGTCAAAGAAGACCCCAAAATCCAGACCCCAAAAATGCTGTAAATGCTCCTTTATGGGACTTTCAGTCATATAAAATGGGATCTGTTCATAATATCCTTTCTGCAAATATGTGACAAATTACTGTACAATTGTTTGGTACTGAGTATTGTGATACTACACTTGGTATCAGAATCAGAATCAGAATTTGAATATTGTGACAACTCCAAATCACTATTTGTGATATAACACTAATTGTACATACATGCTTTGCCACATCGCCTCCAATACTGCGGCTGTTCTTCATGTATTCGGATAGAGGGCCTCTCAGAAAATGGTCAAACGCATTTATGCACTGGGGTTCACCTTTGAAGAGAGAATATTATTATAACAAACAGTGAAAAACTGCAAACTATCTACCAAATAATAAACCAACAAGGTTCTTAATGAGTTACAACAATAAAGCATCTGGTCAGGCATTAGCTCATTGTATTTTCTCAGTGATTTTTCTAATGCAAGATACTATTTCCCATGAAGGGACAAATTCCTAAATGTCTCACCATAATTTGTTCTTTAAAAATTGATTTTCGGTGAACTCCTCAAAACATTTCAAGGTGCAACTGAAATGTCAATCACATACACTATATGGACAAAAGTACTGGAACACCTACTCATTTATTATTTCCTCTGAAACCATAGGTATAAAAAAAGAGCTTATCCAGCTTTTGTTGGAGTAAGTGTCTCTAATGTCCAGGGAAGGCTTTTTACATTGTTTAGAGCAATTCCACACCTCATTCCAGAAGTATTCCCAGCTCAATGATGGGAATATAGATTCATGTTTATCTGCGTCCTATTCTATTGACAGTACTTTTTAACAGTGATTAAACAAGCAGTGTGCATTTGCACATCTGTGTCAGCAATGGATGCAACCTGGCTACAGTAGCTGAATGCATTCATTTGAAAGAATGTCTACAAACATTTGAATATATAGTGTATCAAGGATAATCTCTGCAATTAAATACAACACACTTCACAGTTTGCAGTTTTGCAGTGCCTAAGCACACTTTTTAATGTGTCACTGTCTGAGTATAATTTAAAATACCATTGAGTCCATTGATGTCACCATTGGCCATGCCTCCAGAACAACCCTGAAGCTTGGTTGAAACGGCCTCGAGGCGAATCACAGCCTGTTCCAGTCGCTCAACTAGTGCTTCCATGGCAGGAAAAGCCTGTAAAAAGTCAGAAATTAGAAAGCTATTTAAATATGCTTCACATCCACCACCCTGATTCACAGTGAGAATTAGATGATTTAGTCCTATTGCACCAAAGTCATGCCTGGTGTTTGATGCCAAAAAACATTTTCTGGCCACAGCCACCCAAAATCCATGATGCTTAGTGAACACGATGTGATTATATTTGAAGTTTCATGATAACAGCAACCTTTTGTCTCATTTAATTTCAATGACAAAATCTGAATTTTATTCACAGGAATCTATAGGTGTGCCAATAACATTTTCCTAGTTTTTGAGTGTTTATTCTGTTTTGATACAGTCTCAATCAATATTCAAAGATCCTAATTTTCAATTGGGAATAGCTGTAATAAACCATTCAAACATGAACAATTTACATGATGCACTGCCAGGCACCAGCTTCTGCCAGCCTTCTTCAAATCCCACCAAAGGGTTTCTGTGGGGCTCAAGTGAGACAGCCACTCCAGAATCTTCAGAATCTTCTAAAGGCATTATTTTTTCCATGATTTCCTGATACTTGATCAAATCCATCTTGCCCTCCAAACACTGCAGGTTTCCAGTGCTAGAGAAGGCAAAGCAGCACCAGAACATCACAGAGCCACAGCCATGCTTCAGAGAAGGCAGGGTATCTTTTCAGCTTATGCTTCATTCTACCTCCTCCAGACATACCAATGATCCATAGCTCTGAAAAGTTCCATCATTCCACAGAACAGAATCCCCAAACTTCATGGAGTGGTTATCACAGTCGCCTGACTTGAACCCCATAGAAAATCTTGCAACATGCTTGCAACATGCGGTGATTGCAACATGCAAATAAGTATACACAAAATAAACATTACCATTGGCCTTTGAGCAGATATTAATAGAATGAATACCACATAGTATAGAAAAAGAAATAATTATAGTTTTGTGATCTTATAGTAAAAGAAAAGACACTCATTAAACAAGCATGATGCAAAAAATATAAATAAAAGGCAATGAATAAACCATTCTGAACCAGGCAGTATGTAGATTATGTGCTGAAAATATAAATGTATCTTATTGGCAAGCATTTAAAACTAACATTTACAATTTAATCTTTCCAACCCTGTATACTCACATAGACGTTAATTCACACACACAGAGAAACAAGTTTACTGCCACACATTTAATGCTTAGCCGTTACGAGCAATGCATCACAAAATTCAATCAAGTAAAACAGAAAAAAAAGTCGTAACATGAGCTTTGATAAATACAGTCTTACATTCTATAGTGCACAACAGCATGCTTTCTGTGCTACATCAATATGCCACTCAGCTCTCTCTACCAACATCAACCAACATTATTCTTCTCAAGGTTTTATCTAAGCAATAAAGGGACATACATACAATGGTGAAATACGTTGTTCATCGTTAAAAAGACTGTCACACAAATTGAGGCAACAAAATATAGGTATGGTCCGTTCCTCAACAAACTCCATGGTGCTTTTGTGCGGTAAGTTATTCCAAATGAAATATAATGGATGGATGGCGAGAATCTCACATTTTATGGATGGAAAGTCACATATTCCAGCAGCAAAAAGACAGTGAAAACAGCAAAATAACAGGAGCAAATTAACATAAACACCTTCCCTGAACATATCTGGCCAACTGAAGGTGTCCTGTGTTATCTGGCACCAAGACATTAGCAGCAGATCCTTTACATCCTTTAGGAAGTTCTTTAGGGCATTAGTGAGCCTTAAGTGCCCATGACCCTGTCACCGATTCATCTGTTGTCTCTTCTTGAAGCAATTTTGGTAGGTACTGACCACTACATACCGGCAACACCCCACAAGACCTGCCTGATGTTTTGGAGATGCTCTGACCCAGTCGTCTAGCCATCGCACATTGGTTCTTATCAAACTGGCATAGATTCTTACGCTTGTCCATTTGTCCTGCTTTTGACACATCATCGCCATCAAGAACTGACTGACTTCAACAATGTTTGCTTTTCACTTTATGCTAATGTTGATTGCTGATTGGTGTATATATGCTGTGGAAATGTGGAGAACACTAGTAGAGTCTGAGATCTTAGTAATGGTGGCTTGTCAAAGCAGCTTCTCAGTTTCAGACTGCAGAGTGTTAATAATTCAGTGTTATGGTCCCTCAGAGCCTCATGACTTATCATGATTAATTAGATTAATCAAAAGCAAAGGAATCAAGCCATGTGAAACACATTTCACTTCTACTGCAGATAATAATCCTGCTTTATGAATGACACACTCTGGTAATGTTCATATTCTCTCTACTCTATAAATGTTTGGCCTCACGCTGACGAAAGACTGATCGTTGAGGTCTCTTGCTACTTATCCCAGTCCAGTTACATACCCTCCATTCCCAGGATCTGCTCCAGTCCACACCTTCAAACTACACCTCACATCCTGAAATACCAACACTTGGGAATGTTTATGCATTACTATTACTATTACCACCACTAAGCACAATAATGATCATATGAGTACACGAGGGCAGAACAATGAAGTTATGTGGTGTTAATGGTGTTCTTGGTTCCTCTCAAGGTTTCTTCCTTCAGTTTGAAAGTTTGTTCTTGTCACTGTCACTTGTGACTTGCTAACTTGGGGTTACATGATTTCTATTCTTTTTTTTGTCTCATTTCCAAATTCCTGTAGCGCTGCTTTGTGACAAACAGGTTGTAAGAAGTGCTATATAAATCCATTTGACTTGACCTCATTTCAGCCCAGAAATCAGAGCAAAGTTTAATAGAAAACAGCATAACTAAATTTATCAAAAATGGGGCAAAAACAAAAGACTAGCACCATCTGAAAAGGCCCATGCCCTACATTTTCCTTGTGTTTTATATCCCCCCAAAGGTTCTTTCATACTGTGTTACACTAACAAAATAACAGATTTCTACATGTACATATACTAGACTCTCATTATTCCCCCTCAGAGATGACACAGTTGTTGTTTCTGTGCCCTTAAAACTGACAGATATGTAAATGATGTGTTCTGATTGTCTGTCCAGTATTGAGCCTTAAAAAAGGACTAAAACACTCCAGATAATTACACGAATGAGTGAGTTAACTTACTGTAGATTTATTAGGCAGATACACTGATCAACCATAACTAAATAGTGTCTGTGGATATATTTAGCAGTAAGTGAACAGTCAGTTCCTAAAGCTGATGTGTTGGAAATGTCAGAAAAATGGACAAGCGTAAGAATCTGAGCCATTTGATGTGTACCCACCTCAAAACTTACAGGCCCTAAAGGATCTGCTACTAACGTCTTGGTGCCAAATACCAAAGGACGCCTTCAGAGGTCCTGTGGAGCCTATGCCTCGACAGTTCAGAGCTGTTTTGGCAGCACAAAGGGAACCTGCACGATAAGTGATACACAATATAATTTTCCACGGTACAAGGCCTTTAAGTTAATTCCATTATCCAGAGAAATGCTGAGACAGGCACCTGTATGAGCACCAGGGTTTGAAGAGGACAACAGGCCCTGATCTCTCCGTAGTTAGGAAAGAAATGGAATCTGGTCACCCAATCCAGGATGAGTCAGTGAGAGATGACCTCATCCACCAAACAATTTGCGTGATTAAAATCTCTCTCATGACACGGGATAGCTCCTAATCGGAGTTCAGGAGTGAAATGATCTTAGCCTGGTCCCTTTATCTGAAGCCTCTATTTAAACAAAAGTAAAATCAAAAAATGTTTAGAATTCTTTTAATACCTCAATAATTAGAGCTTACATGTGAAATGGGCCAGAAGTGCAGAAATAATTTCTAGCCTAAATTTGGAGGGGGCAAAGCATGTGGAACTAAATCACATCTATGCCCAATACCTGTAGCTATGCCCTACATTCCATAAAGGACCATATTTGTAATAAAGATGTCTGTTTTACTGTGAGTGTAAAGAACCTTTAAAACATCTAAATAACCTTCACTTCATGTATAAGTTATATTTACAAATTTGTAGGTTCTGCACACTCAAACATTTCTAACCAAACATGGCTCTTGATGGAGCCACAATTGGTTCTTCTATGGCATCTTTCAAAGGCCCATTTAAAGCACCTTTATATTTTAAGTGTACATTTGAATCCCAAAGTACTGTTATTACAAGCAGTTTGTTTTGAGCTACTACTTTGTGGACTTTCCACATGTCAACTAGGACCTTAAAAAATCAAAGTTCTTACAGCAAAAATAGTCTTTAAGACTATGGTCTCTACTTATACAAATTTAAAGTTAACCTTACATAAATGGTTTGGATCAGAATTAGACCCGTCCCGTAAAACTTTGTAAAACTTTGTTTTAACCACGGTATTCAGAGCAATATCTGGTGTAATAAAGGCATCTTAAATGAACGTTATTGCCCAGCTGGCTGCAGTGCAGACGTTCTCAGTAGGTAAATAAAAGAGTTAAGAGTCTATAGTGTGAAGCAATTTCACAGTGGAACACGAAAACAGACCATAATATCTGACCCTTTTATAAAACTATCACTGAAACGCTCTGTTTTACCAGCGGGAGCACCACTCGTCTTTCTTTGTTTTTAAACCAGCACTAAAAAGCGCATTCAAAACCAAGTGGAGGCTAACGCTAAGGCTAATACACACACTATAGAAACACCAATCACAGCACATTCACCCACTATAAACCAGTTATTACATACCAGTAGACTAACAACAAAATATATCAGTCCACAGTGTGTACCACTACACACACACACATGAAGTGACTTGACTGCAGTGTTTTAGAGGAGCTGGGAGCTGATTGGTCGGGGAAGAGAGTCAGACTGGTTTATAAGATATCAAACACACCTTTTAAGAAAGGTCTCTACTAAACTAAATCAGTCAGTCCAGACTGTCTCATTATAGAGACTGATACTAAAAATAAATGGATTTTACTGAACATATTAATTAATTAATTAATTAATCAGCAGCTCATCTTATCTAAACTGTGTGACTATTATTTATACAAGCACAAAGATTCGATCTGTATCGGCTGATACTCAGCATCAAGACACTTGGATCGGATCATTTTATTGGGGCATCCCCTATCACTAAAAGTTATGCTTTTTAGTTTATTAAAACTAGGAGCAAAATCAGATTATACCTTGGGGTAATTTACAGATATTTGTGCTAATCTGCCATCTGATGCTAATTTCTCCAGTTTGCTAATTCCTAAATAATGAAACTGAGGAAAGACTGAACCAAGTGTGTGAACTTAAGTTTTAAGGAATGCTGTGGTTTGGGAGTGTTTTCTGCAGCAGGAGTTGGGCCTCTTATACAGCTACGTGGCAAGATGAATGCTAATGTTATCTCAGAACCTGTTTTGGCAACAAGGCAACACCTAGTTCCTTGTGAAAATCTCCCAATCAGACAGCAATTTTATGCAAGACAGTGCCTCGTCACAATGTGAAATAGGCAAAGCAATTCTTTGAAGCTGAGAACATAATGAAATAGCCATCCCAGAATCTCCCAGCAGGCACAGATGTGCTGAAATCATCAAAACCAAGAACTTCTACGATTCCTACTAACTTTTTTATGCTGTAACCATTAAAAGTTTCATTTGTAAGCTTCTTCTGTGTTACAATGATCAAGGTACTCTAATATTATCACTGTATTTTCCATAATTTAAAGGTATATGTTGAATAGTCTTGATGATAAAAAAAAACATGCCAGCATTCCTTCAAATTTTGTGCCATAAAGACCAAATCAGTATTTATGAATCACATTTTGAACACTACTGTATATACAAACACCAATGAGCCAAAACCATTAGGGCCACCTACCTGATATGCTTTTGGTGCTCCTTCAGCTGACAAAACAGCAGGAGCTTTCAACCGTAGACAGGAGTTAGAATGGGCACTCTGACTGGTCTGTGATTACACAGCCCCATACAAAGCTGGGTGTTATGCACTGTGTATTGCCAGATGGTTCTCGCATATTAATAAGCCTTGGGCGCACAACACAATCACCAGTTTGTGATTTGTCCCTCCTCATACCGCAGCCAGTAGTTCCTTACTACTGCTGACCAGTCCTCTGGCCATAGTGATTTGACAAAACCCAGGTATTTACACTAGACCATCTCTACCACGAGAACCAAGTATCAATGGAGACTAATCACTAGGTTTTTAGCTCAACAATGTAAATACATTATTTTGACAGTACCAATACGTGCAGTCTGGCCATCCCATTGACAGCAGAGTCTCCATACATACCATACAGGGTCAAGCTCTACCTTCATCTGCAAAACCAAGTAGGAAACCACATGCACTAAATTAACCAGCCCTCTACTGTATGTTATAATATCTGCAGCTCTCCACTTTGTCTCTCTCTCTCTCACATCTCTCTCCGAGATGTGTCAGCAGTAATTAATAGTGGCCCTGTGTGGAAATGCAAACGTCATCTTGTAATCTCTCTAGAGAATTCTCTCTGACGTGTCAAATGCCTGACCTAGGCCTCAGTCGCTATTTCAGAGATAGTTGAAGCCCTCAGCCTTGTAGCCACACAGCTCCAGGCTCCAGAGCCTGAGGCCCCTTAACCTCATAGCTCCAGACAGTGATGGATGCCCCACTGATTACATGATCTAAGCTGTACATGATCTGAACTGTAGGTGTGAGACTCCTGGTGAACTAAGCTGCCCTTCCTACACATAATCAAGACTGTAGCTGAGCTTTGATATAGTGCCTGTTCCCACAGCCCCCATGCATGGAGATTTTTTCCTCATTTCTGAAAATATTGGTGCTGCTACTTTAATAGCTATGAATACATATAAAAAGGCTTTTGGAGACTAATGAAAGGCACAGCATGGTCCTGTCAGTCTGGCGTCATATTTGCATTTTTCATGCATTCCAGCTGCTTTCAGGCTCTCAGTCATGGCATTTGAAATGTATTTCGTGAAGTTTTGTCTAGTAATGTAGAAAATCGTGCCATGCAATGCATGTATTAAACAGCCAACGATATGTGTGTTTGCTCAATGATTTGTATAACTAACAGCTAACAGGTTGTGAAAGCTGACAAATGACCATTGGGGAAGGACTACAGGAGTATTTGAGAGTATTTGAGAATTTACCTCGTTTCAGTCTAGGGAAACAGGGCCTGATCAGGTAGGATTACACCTTCAAAACGGGTTCTTCAAAGATTCTTCAGCCAACAGTATGGTTCTGTAAAAAGACGTGACATCTCAAAAAAACATCTGAACGTTGACCCTTTAAAAATGGTTCACCAAAAGTGGTTCCACAGTTTTTACAAGTTAAAGAACCCCCTTTTCAGTACTAGACCAGCATGCACTGGATGTCCGTTTGACCCCAGAAAAAAAGTTGGACTGTAACGTTGAACAAACGTCATATTTTGGTTGGAAATCATTGGAAACATTTCAACGTCTAGCAAGAATTTCACATTGGGTGGATGATAACATTACAAAATTTAGCAGACGTCGGGTTTTTGGTCGCCATACCTCACAACTACATCTTCTCACTTTACGTCAATATGACGTCGGCCTGTGACGTTTGAAAAAAGACGTTGGATTTTAGTTACTTAACCTCAGAGTATCAATGTCAGCTGTCGTCAGACTGATGTTGCCGTACAACGTCCTGACTTTGGACGCCAACACTAACACTCTTGTGAAAGGCCCACCTTCCCAGCACATCCCAGCTGAAAAACCCAGCTCAAGACCAGTATTGCTGGTCAGGCTGGTTGACAAACTGGTCAACCAGCTTGGTCAAGTACTTGGTCAAGTGAAGATGATGGACTAGCTGGTCAATACTGATAGGCCAGCTAGTCCATCAGACTCAAATGAAAAATCCTATGCTGGTCAAGAGCTAATACTGTTAACCAGGGTATGTTTTTGTCTGGATGACCAGTTTGTCAACCAGCCTGACCAGCCATTCACAGGAGTGTTATCTCTAGCTAGTGTTGGTCAAGCTGCTCGCCACTTTAGTCATACTTGTCAACCACCTTAGTCATGCTGGTCCACAAGCTCGGCCATACTGGTTGACTAGCTTGGTCAGGGAATGTAGACAGACAGACAGACAGACAGACAGATAGCTGACAGAACACTGGTAGACCGGCTAAACCATTAAGCTCAAATGCCGGTACCCAATGCTGGTCAAGAGCTAAACTGGTTAACCAGCACATCTCCCTGGCCATCGAGGCCCGGATTAGTTGACATATCCAATTTACATGATGTGACAAACGTACAGTATCCAAATATACCCTAAAAAACAGGGCGAAGCTGCAGTTTACGAGCATCACATACAAGACGACCCTCTGAATGCAGCCATAGCTAGCTAGCCCACATCCCCGAAATACAGACCTAGCCTACTCAACGGTACAGCCTGCCCTGAATATCGACCTTAGGTAGCTAGCTACTAGCTAGCTCACACCGGTTCCCACAACGGACTGGAAATCTGTCGGCTGGGGGTCCTGCAGTGAGAGGGGGGCACGGTGAGCTAGCTAGCTAACCTCTGACTACAAAAGACGACCGAGCCCAAAAAGTGGCTGTTGTTCAAACCTTTGTGTGTCGCTATAAGTGTCTTCTGTTCCTGCCAACACAGCGAATGATGTGAATATCAACGGTGTGTGTGTGTGTGTAAGTGTGTGTCTCAAAAACAATAACGGCACGTTTCAGTGGAGCGCGCGCTTCCCGCCCCCGGCAGCCCAACCGACACTCTCTCCCTCTCTGGCGTGCTGCGTGCGTGCGTGCTTGCGCGCGCGTGCGTGTGTGTGTGCGTGCTTGCGCGCGCGCGCCTACGCCGCTCTGTCCTCCTGTCAGGACACACAGCGTGGCTGTCTGTGTACACACACTTCTTATAAAGTAATTCTGAGGAAAAAAGACTTTACCTTTGGCTGGAATCCGCCTGTTATTCCCACGTTTCGCGCTAAATCAGCGGTGTGTGAGTCTCCGGCTCTGCTCCGGTCCGGCTGCGCCGCCGCTCTCTGCGTCCCTGTCAGCCAATAGAGCCGCAGCACTGCTCGCACTTCCGGCCTTCCCAAATAAAGCAAGCGGACCGAGGACGCGAGCAACGCCCGCCAGCCATAACACTGCCTGTGCCTGTACCATTACTTACACACGTAGCCCGCCCTATTACACTCCCTCTCTTTAGCATGCATCAAATTGTACACGATATGTCCAAATGTTTGTGGACAGCCTTTCTAATGAAGGCATTAGGATACTCTGCACTCTTACGCTGCAGCCATTGCTGACACAGGTGTGTTAGAAGTACTGTCAAAAGAATAGGACAAATATGGACCTAATGGTCTAGGGAGGTGTGAAGCCCCCCAGCATTGGGCTGTGTTCTCTGGAATGATGGATGGTGCTCCATCCAGTACTTCAGGGATGAGGTGGGGTGGTGATCATCCAACATCATGAGCTCACCAACGCTCTTGTCTTTTCCAAAATCTAGTAGAAAGCCTTCTTCCCTGGACAGTTGCTCCAAAAAGCAGGATAAACTATTTTGTATACAAACATTATCATATACATTCATTTCGGAAGACACAGCGAATGAGCAGGTGTCCCAATATGTCCCAATAAGTGTATGTGAGTGTTCCTAGCATATAGGACACTTTTGTCCAAATAATTGAGGCTGCTTTTGATTTATGTAACTTATCAATCTCTTTTAATGATGAATTTGTATTTTTATTGTTTTGTATTTATGTATTTTGGTTGATTTATATATCTATATTGTAAAGTATTATTTATATATATATATATATATATATATATATATATATATATATATATATATATATATATATTACTTTATGCAGTTATGTGCTGTGTGACTTTACCTCTGGAACTCATAAAGTAATCCATAAACTTATCTGTCTGTCCTTCCATCCGTCCATCCATCCCTCTATATCTATCTGTCTGTCTATCCCTCTACAACTCTATATCTATTTTTTTAAACACTGTGTTACTGTATTAAAATAAGATGCGGCTCCCAGTGCCAGGGCTACCAACTATTTTACATTTTTGTTCGAGTGAAACCTGAATTTGATCATTTAAAAGCTTGGTCATCTACAATAGCTTTTACATTGATAAAGCACTTTTACGTTGACCTTTTTAAATCTTTAAAAGGTTCTTCATACTCACACATCTCATTTCAGTCTCATTTAGTAGTCATTTAGTGGTCTCATTGGGAGGCTTGGGAGGTGGGGTGACCTGAAATTTGATCAGATCTTCTCACTAAACAATAAGATTCCAATTAAACAAATAATGTCAAAACATTTAACTAAAATGTTTTGGAAAAGTATGTGAACATCTAGGACTATGGGTTCATTTAAAGCCAGGTGTTGCCTCCCACGCTTCAAGAACATAAACATGTGTCTTCATTACTCAGCTCAGGTCTTTCTTTATGCAGTTTTAAGGAAGTGTGCTGAGCCTCCTGAGAGAGATTCCTGAGAACCTCAGTTATTGAAGCCCGCCAGGCTGGAAGACATTACTCAACCAGTGGTTCGATCTTCATCAGTCCACTGCAAGGCAGAAGATCTACAAATAGAGGACATTTATTAGTGCTGTTACTCTCCCAAGGAGTGATTGTCCAGTGAAAGTCAGTCCAAGAACCTCATCCCAACCTTAAAGCATGGGGGTGGCAGTATCATGGTTCATCATGGTAACAGTGGCTTGCCGTTATTAATGGATCTGTAAATTCTGAATACTTAAGGAGAAAGAAATGTCAATTAATCCAGCAAATTCCACGGGAGAATATCAGGAGAATATCAGGAATATCAGGAGAATATCATTGTAAGTGGGTCATGCAGCAAGACAGTGACCCTAAGAACACACGTAATTCTACAAAGAAATGTTTAAAGCAGAAGAAATGTAACACAACATCATGCAAGGAATTATAGTAAAGTCTCATTTATTAGTGATTTAGTAAAGTCTCCTTTATTTCCACAATTACAGTTCCAGCGCAAAACAATGTTTGGACGTTTACATGAACTTTTTCTGCAGGTCAGAGGCATTTGCTAGCTACCAACCCTTTGCTTAAGTGGTGCAATATAGATGTACAATAGTAAGTGCCCTGTCAACAACAGATGGGAACACTGCCAGATGTAAACTTTGCACTACTCACAAGCTAGTGAGTGAAATATTTTGTTTTTATTTAGAAATGTTGAAATCAGTAAATTGGAGGAGGGGCATTTTGAGCATATCTGAATATTGGGGGGGGGGGGCATTGTTCCTGCCAATATACATTGTGACTATGGACTTGTGCGGGATTGATCACCAGTTCCTCGAGACGTTTGATTGAAGTTATAGCTGCTCAAATGTGTCACACCAGTTGTTAGAAGCAAACATTCCCCCAAATATATTTAATGTTGAATAATTTCCCTCAATAAATACATTTAATTTTTTTAAAATCAAGTTTAAAGATTTAAATGAAGATCTAATCAATTTCAGGTTCAATGTAGAAATAAAGATAATTGTAGAGTTCACATACTTTTTTTTAGCAACACTAATTCACTGGTTGAGTAATGCCTCATGGTGCACTTCAGGCAGGCGTGCACGGTGGCGTGAGAGAGAGAGAGAGAGAGAGAGATGCCATCTAATGCTGTGTCACAGAGGTACGATTATGGTGGTGCATCAGGTTACTGGGTAAAACAGAAATAGTACAGCGCTGGAGAGGGAGTGCCACAAGGAGCAGCAGACATTTCTTATTGATTAGAGGGGCCTTAAATTATTCAAAGAGCTCTGGTAAGCCTCCATTTTGCGATATCCTGTTGAGAGGTGTGAGGATAAGAATAGATCATGTTTAAGCACAGATGAGCAACTGGTTATACCCTCAGGGCTATTTTTGTGAAACTGGATTGAGCTGAAAGCACAGGTCTAGACCAGAGTGTTGAGGTAATCAATGGTCACTGACCTGACCAGAGAGGCATTAACTCAACACCTGTGGAGTCCCAACATTTGGGTCAACATGGTGGAACTGAGATCAGTGTCACCTAGGTTGTTAGGCTGACGCATTGCTCAACTTGCTAGATGCAGGGATGGGCTGATCATCAATACCATCCATTGAGGCCACACACATTTGGGTTTCTAATGGGGATAAAGTTTAAAAATAGAGCCAAGAAAGCAGAATAAACAAGGTCATAAATAAAGCTCAGTGGATGTGTTTGTTGAAATGGACAGCCCACCTGACATTTCTGTCTCTGACACAGCAGTCCTGTCCTCCACATTCGATGTGCCCATTACTCAACGTGGAAACTGTGAGCAAGTCTCCAGCTTTGCCATTGTGACAGAACAGCTATGTGATACTCCATCCCAAATGAACAGTTTGTACTTTGTAACATGGACCTTGTACTAGTGCAAGGCTGTCATCAGAGAACTAGGTCTCGATGGAAAGATTTCTTGTTTGTAAACAAGCACTTTTGCCTTTCAGGTTGCATCATCGTTGCTGAGTGGAGGCCAGTAGCTTGGTCAATCAGTCATCAGACAGATAGCACAAGATGATCTTCCGGCAATTTCCCTACCAACGTGCTGTAAGATAGATAGATAGAGATAGAGTTCTGGTCATTTCTTGACAGCACCTTTTCTATTGTACTTATTGAAATGGTTAGTCATGCTTTGCCCTCCTGAATTGCCACATTAGCATTAGAATTCCCTCTATGTGTGTTTACTGGGTAGTGATATAAATAAATAAGCAGTTTAGCAGTGCCCACCTGCTTAAAGGTTTATATCAATTTTATACATAAAATATGTGTAGGAAGCCAAAATACCAGACACATTTGCTCTCATATTGGCAATACTGGATTTTCAAACCAGGTCATATGGTATAGAGCACCAAACCACATAATAATGGTCATAATTTATCAAGTATATCAGATTCCCAGATGAAAAGTACATGTTGTCCCACTCAGCGCTATGAAAAAGGCCTAAGGTGATCCCAGATCACCATGCACACTCTGAAAAGTTGGATACAGTGCCTATAAAAAGTATTCACCTCTTGGATATTTTGTCCTTTTATGGCTTCTATAAATGGAATAATATAATTTGGCTTCTTTAATCTATGATTTACAAAAAAAACCTCTTAAATGTCAAAGTTAAAACAGATCAAATAAATAAAAATATTGAATGTAACATAAGAGATATACTAAATATTCACCCTCTTTAAAGTGATGGACCTATTTCAATAAAAGGTAAAGGTGCATGTATCCACATTTAACCCATCTGTGGTAGTGAACACACACACACTAGTGAGCTAGGGGCAGTGAGTACACACACACCCAGAGCGGTGGGCAGCCAAATCCAGCGCCCAGGGAGCAGAGAGGGTAAAGGGCCTTGCTCAAGGGCCCAACAGTGGCAACTTGCCGAGCCCGGGAATCGAACCCACAACCGGTTATCGATAACCCGGCGCTCTAACCGCTGAGCCACCACTGCCCCATAAATAGAGGTCCTGGCAATTGGTGCTAGTATTCCCAATTAGTCTAATGTAGATAACCTGAATGCAGTGAATGTGCCTCAAGCCATTGTAGTATAAAGACACCTGTCTGGAAGGTCCAGTCACTGGTTAATCAGTGTACTTGGCTGCAAATACACCAGGAACATGAAAGACCACCCCATGCAACTCTGAGAAAAGCTTATTATAGTCAGGGGACGGATACATAAAATGTCTAAGTCACTGAACCATTCTGGAGTTCAGTTAATTCCATCATTAAGAAATGGAAAGCTGTCATCACACACTGAGTGACCGAGCAAGAAGGAGGCCAGTGAGGGAGGCCACCAAGACACCTATGACTACTCTGAAGGAGTTTAGAGCTTCAGCAGCTGCCAACGACAGACTCTGCCAACGACAACTGTTACTAGGGGTTCTTCACCAGTCAGAGCTTAATAGGAGATTACATTACCACAAATACATCATCCCCTATATGAAGCATTGTGGTGGCAGCAGCAGGCTCTATAGATAACTATAGATAAGGACATCCCAGAGGACAATCCGATTCTGTCTCAAAGAAAACTTCAATTGGGGATTAGTTTAATTTTCCAGCAAAACAATGACCTGAAGAAAACAGTAAAACAGAACACAGAAATAGTTTAAAGGCAACAAGGGGGATGCTCTGAATGGCTCAAGTCAAAGCTCAGTCAATCCAACAGAGAATTTGTGGTTGGATTCGAAATGGGCTGTTCATGCCTGATCCCTGTGCAGTCTGAGAGAGCTTAAGCAGTTTTGTGAGAAAGAATTGAGCAAACTTGCAGCATCCAGATATGCAAGCCTGAGTAAGACCCATCTACACAGAAGTGCCGTAATTGTGGCCGAAGGTGCTTCTACTAAATACGGACTTGAAATGGGTGAATATTCATGCCATCACTTTTTTAGTTTTATATCCTCATTGTCGACCAAACAGCAACTTTACAGAGGGAAACCCTCATTTCAATGGAGAAGCTTTCAATGCAAGTCATTTTGGAGCATTTCTATTGGACCAATAGTCATGAAACATGTACAGTGTAAAGCAAAACTCCCAGTTTCACAGTATATTAAAAAATGGTATAAATGCATATAGAAGGTATTTTTACTTTGACATTAAAAGATTATTTTTGCAAATTCTTGTCAAGAAATTCAAATTACATTGATCATTATTCCATTTATAAAAGCAATAAATATTCAAGGGGGTGAATGGGGTCATTTACAGGCACTGTAAACTATTTATTATGGAAAGAAATGAACTGTGTAGTGATTCCTAAATGTACCAAAATTACCAAATTGTACAACACATTTGAGACACTTTCACATGCTGCACATAAAGTCACAGAAAACACAAATAAACACAATGGTTAAGGTTGAAATATAGAACCTTTTTATTTCCATTTAGAGTAAATAGTGTTGAAAATCTGAAAATATTTAAATAAAGTTTACCAAGAGGACCTTTGGATTTACGTTAAATAGTAAATAACACCTTACATGCCCAAATCCAGTGACAATGAAAAGCTTCCTTAAAAAGTTTTTTTTTTTGTTATTCATTTTCATATTTTCCCTTGTAAGAAATAGTTCAAGTATAAAAATTCCCAACAGTGTAAAATAGCCCATCTGATGTATATTAAAAGCAGTAGAAGCACAGCTATTCAACCTCGACAAGGACTATACATTCTAGTGTATGAAGCAGCATGTTGCTTAGTTTTTGCCAGGAGATTTTTTTTTTTTTTGTACATTTTTTTGTTTTTGTGTTTTTTTTTTCCCAAAATCTTTGACAGTCCTAGATATGACAAAAGAAAAGAACCTGCCTGCTATTAGGCCTGCATTTTAAATACACGTTTTACAATAGGCATTAAACTAGCTGGTATTTAATGTAATGTAATGTTCTAAAATTCAAAAGGCATATAGAAAAAAAAATAGAATTGTACAGTGCACATACAGAATTGTATCTTAAATAAGTCCTACATCAACATTTTTTGGTTGAGTATGTTAATGATACTACAACTAAATCTATTAAATAACTTATAATAATATGCCATGAGATGAATACATTATATTAATACAGTACCGCCTCCAAGTCTGTCCTTAGAGCGCAACATACAAACTCTCAAAATAAATATCTTAAATAGTAGATCTCTTTTTCCTCTTTAAATAGCATTACAACTGTAAGGCACACAAAGAACCCTCATACTTGAGTTCGAACCCTCGGCTTTAGTGCTGCTTTCTAACACAAAGATGTTAACGTTAGCTCTTTCGGAGAGAATGGAGAATGGAGTCATCTCTCGCTAGGAAAGACATGCTGGTGTGCAGATATAGTTTTTGTTTCTACAAGAACACATAAAAAAAGAACAGAGATCATTTTCATTGATATGGATTGGTTGACTGAGAGTAGTTCATTGGTACATGGTTAAAAGCCTGTATGTATAGATATGTGCGTGTGTGTGTGTGTGTGTGTGTGTGTGTGTGTGTGTGTGTGTGTGTGTGTGTGTGTGTGTATATCTATGTGTACGTCTCTCTATCGAGCTAGCTCTCCCTTGTTGCGCTTCCTTGTCCCATTCCAGAGAGAAACTGCTCACAAGAGAGAGAGGTCCAGGCGGCCGGGGCGGGTGTTGGAAAGGGTGTGCATGTGTATTGGGGGGGTGGGGGGTGGGTGATGTTAGATGGCCTGTGGGTCAGAGGGTGGGTGGCCTGTGCTTAAGCCTCCAGCCCCTCTCTAGGACAGAGGTGGAATTGCTGACAGAGCTGGAGGGGACCTGTTCCCAAACGGGCCCAGGGATTAAAAAGTGACAGCTCAACAAACGAGCACAAGTGATGCGTTCTTTCCAGAGCAGGCCGCTTGTGCGTGTGTGCCTGTGTGCATGTGTGTGTGTCTCTGTCTGTCCCTCCCCACACAGCAGCTGCTCCCTGCTTCCAGCTCCAGCTGAGTTTGAAGCTGTATGTTATCCTTTATAAAGCATGTATGTATATATGTGTGCGCGTGTGTATGTGTGTGTGTGTGTGTTTACACAGATGTAAATGTTTCGTACCCCTTGCCTCACTTAAACAGTTAGGAAATTAGTGTTGGGTGTATAAACATGTGTTGGTGTGTGTGTGTTGTCCATGCAGGCAAATAATACAACGTCATTATGTCCTTTCAGAGCGCCCTCAAATTGTTCGTTGTCCTTCAGAGGGGAGAGGCAGAAAATCTCTGCTTTTCTTGCAGTTTGTTTTGTCTCCTGGTGGCGTGTTTGCTTTGCATAGGTCAAGAGGTCAAAACAGGAGTCAGAGAAGCGGGACATTCAGCATCAGGAAGATAAAAAAAAATATATATAGAATAATAAAGGTAGTTCTGAACACGTGAGACAAAGCTACGACTATGGTTTCTTTTTCTCTGTTCCTCCACAGTTACGTCTACTATTCCCTGATTGGCAGAGTTTGTCTTTACTAATTCGCTGGAAAATGCTCCATTTCCCTGATAATCAGAAAAACAACAACAACTTGCAATGCACGTGAGAAGACAGAACAAAAAGAGCCCTCGAAAATGAGAATAAATATATATAAGTTACAGGGCTTCGGAACCAAAACACTGTGGGGACATCTAACGTCCGTCGAGAAGAACGGAGAACGGTCTCCTACATTAATGACAGCATTGGGACTTAAGGCTTCGTCTACATCTTCAAACCACAGTGATTAGTCATTGCGTTCTCCTTTAGCAATAAATATATACTACTTCACTATTAATCATAAAGGTAACAGTAACATTATTGATAATGGTAAAAAGTTAAATCGCCCTCCTAACGCTTTTCTGTGATTTTTTCCCCCACATTTTCTTTCCTCTTTTTTTCTTATTTTTTAAATTATTTTTTGGTTAATCACAGCAAGTTGGAAAGCAACGGAGTTCCCACCTCACTAATAACCTCCAGCAATCACCATTTCTCCTCCCACTATCTCCTCTTTCTCTCCTCCAGCGATATGCCCTTCTTCATCAATCATCTCCATCCACCTCCCCTTCACAGCTGATAAGCAGTCGCTGGGCATTGGCTCGCTCCCCCTGTGTCTCCTCCTCTCCATGCCAGTAGCTGCTATTGCATCCGGTCAGCTTGCAGCTGCTGGGGCTGGTATTGGCCGAAAGCAGCGGCAGCGGCGGCTGCGGAGCCTGGAGCGGCAGCAGCGGCTAGAGGTTGCTGCATGGCATAGCCGTAGCCGGTGGTGGCTACATAGCCGGTCGCAGCCGGGGAAGCCGCGTAGGGGTACTGCTCGTACGCAGCGGCAGCAGCTGCGGCGCTTGCATATTGTGCATATGCAGTTCCAGTGTAGTCGATGTAGGGCGATGAGGCAGTGGCAGAGGCAGTGGTCGGCTGCACGTGAGGGATGACCACACTGGGCTGCACGAAGGCCTGCGGGTACACGTAGTGAGCGGGAATCCTGCGAGACACAGAGGCACAAGTGTCAGTTTGCCACAAAGGCTGGGGGCTAGAAAACCGCATGAGCTTTAAACTGCAGAACAACCACAACCACAGGGCACAACCCACACTGCGGCCAAGCACCCCCATTTCCACAATCCAAAGAAACACCCCATTGTCCAGTAACACTAAGGAAATGCCTGCTAGTGGTTATTAGAGACATAGGGTTGCCAAAATAGACAGAAATAAAATACACTGGAGCTGCACAAAGCTCCCATAGACATTTGAATTTTCTTTGCTTGAAGTACCTCCAGACAAAACTCTAGAACGAGGTGCCCAACCCTTTCCACAAAGGCCTGACGTGGGCACGGATTTTCATTCCAATACTGGTCTCTATTTGTTTAAATCAGCTGGTCTTCAAACAATTGATTGGAATAGCTGGAATGAAAACATGTAGCCACACCAGTCATTTGTGGACCAGATTAGTCACCCCTCAAAAGTTAAAAAGGCTGAATTTGTAGTTTTGGATGAAGTCGCTCTAAGCGCACATGATCTGCAGTGGACCACTGGGATAGGGGGAAGGTAGGACCCTGGGGAAGCGGAGAGCAGATGAGGGGGGCATTGTGAACTTGTCACTGCCACTTTGACAGCTGGACAGTTTTCAAAAAGGGACGCTGCTGGCTATTTCCCCCTCCGTGCTTAGACAATGAGCTTCAGGCCGGACAGCACACACAGAGGGGAGTTTTGATTAAATAAGCAATCAGGAACAATGAGCACATTCTGCCTTTCATTACGTACCCCACTGCACTTTGAGAGGTCCCCCCCTCCCGCTTGCTTCCCATATCAGCTTGCTGTTTTTGGCAGTGGTACAGCACATTTCATTGATGATCCTCGAATCGTAAAACTCTTATCGTATCGTATAATGTCTAAACTATATGATCAATTATATTATCGTTAAGGACAAAAAAAAAAGCCCCAGTCACGCAAAAACCTTGTGTCTACAAAACAGCAGATTTATAAAGAAAAGCAAAAAAAAAAAAAAAAAAAAAAAAAAAAAAAAAAACTTCTCAACTTTCAATGGAAGCATTTCTATTGACGCATTCATTATGACATTTTGACACAAAGGCCAAATTTACGTTAAGTCAGAAATGGCTTTTTTTTTAAAAGATGGGCAGAAGTGGAACACCTACAGGAGCTTTCACGACATCCCGTTCAAAACCTGGAGTTGGTTCCCCCTTCACATCTCTAACAGCAGGTCTGGAGCTCTGCAGTTATTAAATTAGCAGAGCGTTGGAGACTTTTCTGCACTATGCTCGGAGCTCAGCACTCGGCCCTGTCCCCGCTCTGTAACTTTACATGGTCTGATACTCGGTGGCTGAGTTGCTCTCTGTGGTTCCTAAACGCCTCCACTGTTCAATAATACCACTCACAGCTGTTGGTGGAAGATCTAGGAAGAGGAGGATTTTTGTTGCATCGGTTTGCTCCAATTACAGAACCACGCTGGAGTTAAGTGAGCTCTTTAGAACCTCCCATTCTTTCACTAATGTATGGAAACGCAGACTGAACGGATATGTGCTTAATTTTATACCCCTGAGATTAAGATGTGTCCCAAGACATTTGTCCATATAGGCCTAATAAACAATAACCAAAACTCTCACGAATGGATTGGGGCTTAATAAACAGGGCTTCCTAACTATTAAAACATACATTTTGAAACGTGGTCATTTTTTTGGATGTATTAACGGGAAAAGAAGAAGGATAACATGAACAAAACCTGTATTTGAAGTCTTTCTAAGCTGCTATCAAACACCACTATCAAATCAGAGGTTCTATCATGGCAACCCTACTTTCAGCACACCATCATACAGTCCAAACCACCAACAAACCCAAAAATCATGGCTCCAGATAAAGAAGCAGGCCTACAAACACAGGCGTCAAAAAAACAAAACAAAACAAAAAACAAACAAACAAACAAAACAACAACTCCTCATCACCCACACCAACTCAATTCAACACAACCCAACCACTCACACAAAGCACAAAAATAAAGGAGGAAAAGGCATCTCTAGTGTTCCTCTCACTCCGTTAAGAGTAAAGCTGTTCCTATGAAATCCTGCAGTGATGCTTCACCAGCCTGAGGCAACAGCTTTGTTTAAGTTAGGTATATACTTAAACACAAATCAATACAGAAAAAAGAACAGTGATACATAACTGTTCAGCACAGCACACAAACACAACAAGATCAGGGTTACAAAACACAATGCCAGAGACAACTCGGCGCACACACACACACAGACACACACACACCTCAATTCTAAAAAAAAAAACACAGTTTAGAGTCAACATATTGCAGACTCAACCTAAGAAATAAAAATAAGAAACTCACAGACACACATATATTGACTATAGGACACACCACACATGCAGGTCACCGCAGTGGCAGAGCAGCACTCCTCTGTGTTAAACAGCTGATATAGCTGGGCATTCCTCTCACCAGCATGAATTGTTTAAGGTAGTTCACTGTGGATAGGGGAGAGCAGAGCACCACCCAACACTTTTTGTTTTTTGCTAAATACTTTTAAAAGGTATTTGAGCAAAATGAATAGTTCACATACAAGCAACCCACACAGTAACAGTAAAGAAAAGGTGGCAAATTGATGCAGGCCCACTTAATTCAGTATAACGCTTTGAGGAAAATGAGCATTTCACCTTTACATACAAACGTATTAATGGGGTTCTTTGAGCGATGCCATAGAAGAGCCGCACTCGTAAAGGAGAAGTGAGGGTGTGACTTTAAGGACTTTAAATGTAAAGTACCTTTACATCAGGTGAAGGCTCTTCAGAGAGGTTCTATACAATTGCCTATCTCTACTAAAACCAAAATTGGTTCTTCTATGGCTGAGGTCTCCAAATATGGACCTTAAATCCAGTTTCAGTCCTGGCTTTTGTAATCCTTGGTAGGTGTGATGCTACATGGCCAAGCAATCTTTCTCGCATTTACTGTTCTTTTAACCTCCAATGAGAACAAAACCCAGGACTGGAAACTGGATATAAAGAACTGGGTTCTATAGAAGCACCTAACGAACCCTTTGAAGCACCTGTATTTGTAAGAGTGTAGTGCATGGTACACATATATAATGATTAATCTGTGAATTAAAACATAGGGAGGTGGGACCTCTCCCATTGTTTCTCTTGGACGGCTATGTAAAACTAACCCTGTGGTGCGAAGGCTGTACTTTGGCCAGGTTAGCGCTCACTGGGAGTCGGTTACATGGTGTAAAATGGTGCTATATTACAGCAGAAGAGGGAGATTGAAATCAGTGTGAATTCTGTCACTTTTACACACAACTCCGTTTTCAAACATTCACAGATGATAGTTTGAAGCCCACTCTTCCCCTTAGTGGCAGTAAGGTCAAAACACTGGTCTTGGTTATCATTATTGGTTTACTACACCTTCTCAATACAGCTAAAGGAACCATGTAAAACCTCATGACCAGCTCCAACAAAATGAATCATCCTCCAAAAGGTGATTTCTTGACATTTCCAACACATCCAATAACATCATGTTCCGCACAAGCCTACACATGATTTGCGGAACACAGGATCGTATTACTCAAATGCCCCCCAGTCTCCACAGCTCGCTCTCGGTTTGAATGACAGGAGAAGCTGGACTTGGGCTATTTTCATCTTCAGCAGGAGCTGATGTGGTATGTTCCAAACACATCTTTCAAAAAGACGGATAGCAGCATTATGAGAGCAGCAAACACTTATGATTGCCTTGGCATTAAGACAAGAATCCCAACAAATCTCAAATCTAAAATAAATAAATAAATATAAATAAAAATAAAAATAATAATAATAATAAATCAGGACAGAAGACAAGGGCATTAAAACTAAACAGTCATTTTTGCTTAGTCACGGTTATCGTGCTCTGACCACACATGGATTGATCAGGAGCACCACACAGCTGGTTTATGCCACAGCAGTCAACTGTGGCCTAGTAGTGGTAAAACAAATAGAGTCCATGTCCTGTGGGATTCAGGAGGCCATTTCCTCCGCAGGCACTGGTTAAAAATACTACTGTTACCAAGTGCCACGCCAGGCCACAACATTTTTCCCCCCTGACTGGACTGGACTGTTGTGGACAGTCACATTAAAGTTCATATCTAAATAAAGGTTTGTTTCAGATCAAATGCCATGGAGACAGGATCCATCAAATCCGCCTCCAGGGAGCACACCTGTTGGCATCTGCTGAAATCCGAGTTGTGAAATCCAGGACCTTCAACAGTCCTAAAGAGCCGGTGTAACAGATGCATTTTAAGCCCAGTAATAACTGCATGGCTATATTCATCACGTCACTGTTCTCCATTAGCTCTATGCATTCTACACTGCATGTCCAAATGTTTGTGGACACCCCTTCTAATGAATACATTCAGTTATTTTATGTTGCGCCCATTGCTGACTCAGATGTGCAAATGCATATCTATACACACACAGCTTGTCTAGTCCCTGTAGAGAAGTACTGCCAATGATATAGGATAAGCAGAAGCAGATAAACACTAACCTACTGGCACCATGCCTAGTCAAACCATAGTCAGGCATGGCCTAGAGGGGTATAAAGCCCCCTCAGTACTTAGCTGTGGAGCAGTGGAACTGTGTTCTCTGGAATGATGGATGGTGCTTCATCCAATACTTTTGGGAGCTGAGGAGATTAGAATGAGCCGGTGTTCATCAAACATCCTGACCTCACCAACGCTCCAGTCACCAAATTCAAAATCATATCCACACAGCAGTGCTCCTCCAAAATTTAGTAGAAAGCAAGCTTTTGCTGGAAAGTAGAGACAGGTACTCCAACAAAGTGAGGATAACCTCTTTTTTAGTACCCTTGAATCTGGTCGGAACAATGCATGAGCAGGTGTCCCAATACTTTTTACACTCCATATCGTACACAATTCATGCCTTCAATGAATAAAAGAGCACTAGGAACTACGAAGGCTGTAGCTTGCATAGCACCAAGTCATCCAGTGAAGACAGTTCTGGACAAACAACAACCACAGCTGGGCCATATACTGACATCAGCCTAGCGGACTGTTGTCTCATTCTGACACTGCCGTGTTGGGTTTGGCCTCAGGTCAGCATGAGCCAACTGCTCCAAGGTCAACACCATGAGGTTCCCATTCAAACGCCCTGCGCTGCTTCCTGACAGCACTCCTCACATCAGCTCATGCACTGTTGCTATGCGAGAGATGCCTTTAAAGTGACGCTGCATCACAGCGGGGCCTGTTTTCCAGAGCTGGTCTCATTGCTACATGCTCGGAGCAAGTGAGTGAGAGAGAGAGAGAGTGAGAGAGACACAGAGATAGACAGAGAGAGGGCGAGAGGGAGTAGGCTTCATGCAACTGCAGTGTCAGCATTATGGCCTTTGTGTGGCACAATGGAGAAGCTTGTTTTCCTTAACGCTGCACAGGGCCATGTGACAAGGCTCGTTCAGGGGGCCGTGCCATCCAGACAGTTGTTTGTGTCACATTGGGATAGTGGGCTAGAGGAGGGTGGGGGGCTCGCACCACTGCAAACACATGCAGGCACACATATGCGCGCACGCACACACACACTCTCACCCTCACACAGTAGACAAAACAGTGTGAAAGCCTAAGATCCTTTGATCCCTTCTCTAACTGTTCACTAAACCTTCGGTGTAACTTCTCAAACAACAAAAAAAGGTCTTCAGAGAGAGAGAGAGAGAGAGAGGAGAGAGAGAGAGAGAGAGAGAGAGAGAGAGAGAGAGAGAGAGGAGAGAGAGAGAGAGAGAGAGACAGAGAGAGAGAGAGAGAGAGAGAGAGAGAGAGAGAGAGAGAGAGAGAGAGAGAGAGGAGAGAGAGAGAGAGAGAGAGAGACGGGAGGCAGGCCAGTTGCTTGCCCTTGTATACAACAACACATCAGTGATTGAAGGACTGCAGGTCTCCAGGGATTCTGGATCCACTGCAGGATGCCTTATAGGGTGGGAGAGAGACAGAGAAAAAGAGAGAGACAGAGAGAAAAAGTGAAAGAAATGGGTAGATCATAGAGATGAACTGCAGAAACGTGACGACAAACTAAGAGTCCATCACAGTCATGACAGATGTGAGTGGGAACCAAAAAAAAACCCCCCAAAAAAAAAAACAAAAAACACAAAAACAGCAACGTGCAAGCAAGTTGTTGTTGGGTTGTTTGTTTGGTTGAGTGGAGGAAAGGGGTTTCAACAACGTCACACAAAAGATTGCACTCACTCCAAAAAACAAGACACCAGAAAACAAAGAAACAAGCTCCAGCATAAATTAAAACAACAACAAACATAAATAAATAAATAAATAAAGCATCAAAGGGGAAAAAAACACTTTGCTGCCCCTGGCAAAGTTATTACTCCTCCACAACACTGAAAATCAACACCCCCAAACCAGCCTCCCAGCCCTCCCCTCCCAAGTAAATGAAAAAGCACACAGTTTAGCTATTAACACCACTTCATAACGGTAAAAAAGGCACACACAGCTCTATGTACTATTAAAAATGAAAGTCCAAACCACAATAAAACAACAACATACATGCATCTGTAATCACCATTTCGAGCTTGTTTGTGTGTGTTTGAGTCTACAGGTACGGTAGCTACTGATCTGTGCAATGCCCACAGAGCTATTCCTCAAACCATAGGTTAGCTTAACCCATATCGAGCCTGTCGGACCAGAGAAAGACAACATTGAGTCAGGCCACAGCCAATTAAAGAACATCACACACACACACACACACACACACACACACACACACACACACACACACACACACACACACACACACACACACACACACACACACACACACACACACACACACTTTTTGTGGTTAGGTATAGGTGATCATTGGTCTCGTTCATTCATATCTGCATTTGTAAAGCCAGACGATTGCAGAGGATTGTGTAAGAGGCACTGGGATGGTCTCAGGACTAAGTCTAAATGACATGGTATAATCTGGATACAGTTTAGCCAGCAGACTGTATCCTAGGAGGGACTTCGATAGTCTTTAGACCACTATACTGTAATAGTTTTAGGTCTAAGGAAAATGGAAGGTGCAGTATGACTCTGAATGGACATGGTCAGATAGCCAGATGGCTGCAGTCTATGAGGTACTAGGCAGTCTTAGGTCTAAGACTAAATGCAAAGGTTGCTATGAATTGGATGTAGTTTAGCCAGAAGACTGCCGCTTAGGAGGTACCGAGATAGTCTTAAGACTAGCAATAGCAATTTTGATTTGGACATTATATGGTCATGTGACTACAGTCTAGGAGGTAGTGGGATGATCTTTGGACCAAGTCTAAATGAAATGTTTCGTAGGATTTGGATACAGTTTTGATAAGGTACTGGGAGAGTCTTACATCTACAGAAAATGGGTTAATTTGGACATGAGATGTTCAGAGGACTGCAGTGCAGGAGATACTGGGACAGTCTCAAGTCTAAATGGCAAGTTTGGTATTATTTGATAGGGTATCTCCTAATGGTTGCAGTGTAGAAGGTCTTAAGTCTAAGCCTAAATGGCAAGTTTTGGATCATATGATCATGGTATACCCAAAAACAATGGGATGGTCTTCAGTCTAATGGTAAATGGCAAGTTTAGTAGGATTTAGGAGGAACTGGGATAGTTATATAGCCCATTTCTTATTATCTAGACATGATATGAACAGATGACTACAGTCCATTAGACACGGAGACAGTCTTAGGTCCAAGTCTAAATGGTAAGTTTGGTTTGATCTGGATGGTATCTCCAGAGGACTGCAGTGTAGGAGAACCAAGCATAGTCTTAAGTCTAATGAAAAACGGCAAGTCT